>NC_044929.1:19576152-19581621 GCF_003576645.1 Ipomoea triloba
ACTATTTTTTTTTTTTGGGGGGGGGGGGGGGGGGGGGGGGAGTAGATCGCTTCATGTGCATCGTATTTGATGTGGTAACTGGACTTGTCAGGCACTTGCACAGTGTGAGAACACATTAACAGAGCTCGGGTTGGTCAGAGAAGCTGTGGATGATACTGCTGGAGCAGCAAAGGTATGTAGAAAGTATCAGTAATTATGTTCTCTTTCTTGTGTAATTTTCAACTCGAGAACATGATCTAATTGTGATGCTTTTTCTTTGGCATTTCCTGTTGCAGTATGTTGCTTTCCACAAACTAAAAGATACTGGGGCAGTTGCTAGCCTCACTGCAGCTAAGATCTATGGATTGGATGTACTTGCACAAAATATACAGGTTGGTTTGAAAATGCTGTTGTGACTGAAGTACTTTTGCCGCGCCTTTTTCAAGCGCTGGGTTATAGACTGTGTTCTATTTCAGGATGATTCTGATAATGTTACTCGGTTCCTAATGCTGGCTAGAGAACCCATAATTCCTGGCATCAATAAACCATTCAAGGTTAGATATCACTTTACTGCTGAGAAGTTGAAAAAAAAAATCCTTATCAGCTCATTTCTTCCTGATTTGTCCTTGAAGTTCATTTCAATCTGATGCAAGTTACACTCTTTCAGACAAGTATAGTGTTTTCTCTTGAGGAAGGTCCTGGGATACTTTTTAAGGCACTTGCTGTTTTTGCTATGAGGAATATCAACCTTACAAAAGTGAGTACATTCTAAAGAAGTTTTTTTTTTTTTTTTTTTTTTTTTTTTTTTTTTTTTTTTTTTTTTTTTTTTTTTTTTTTTTTTTTTTTTTTTTCCCATGTATAATGTCATGTTTCTAAAGACAAGTGTTCTCACTGGTTTACTTTATTTTCTCTTCTAGATTGAAAGCCGTCCCTTGCAGAAACAGGCTTTGCAACTACTTGGATATAGTGCTGATGGGTTCCCAAAGTATATCCATTGCCCTACTTAGCATGCATTTTACAAGATCTTGCATGTGTAGATATTCCATTCTATGATTTAGTGATAATGTTGGTTCTGTATGATAGGTATTTCCCCTATCTTTTCTATGTGGATTTTGAAGCATCCATGGCTGATGAAAGGGCCCAAAATGCTTTGGGGCATCTAAAGGTTCATTTAGTAAAAATTTAACTATGTTTTAGTCAAAATCCTTTGTTGTTTTTCAGCACTAATATGTGAAGTACCTGTCCCAGGAATTCGCTACATTTTTGAGAGTTTTGGGGAGTTATCCAGCAGACTGTGGCATGCCTTGACATTTGAACCTGGTATTCTTTTATTAATGAATTTATCACCTCCTGTGGTTCCTGATGCTTTCCATGGAGAATGAGCACATGCAACAAGGGAAGGCAATGCAACGTACTGGCATTGGACATGCATTAGTAATTTGCAATTCTTTTCATGTACAAACCTGAGTTTTATTCTCCTTTTTCAAGAAAACATAGTTACTTCGTACATCTCTGTTCCTTTTTGCCAAAGGTCAATTCTTCTATTTAGTTTAATAGTTTTCTGTAATTTCATATATCATTTGTATACCTTCTATCTCAATGCATTAGGACCCTGCTCTCCAAAAGACGTGGCACGCTTACAAGTTAAGGTTGAAATATACGTTTTGTTGAGATTTTGCTTTCATGCTCTGCATTTGAAGTTTTAACACAAAGAACTATACCTTGATTTGCTGTTTATCATGAACTATTAGCCTTTGAAGCCAGGGCAATAGGTAGGGTTTGAATCTCACCAAAAATAACTTTAGTGGGTATTTTGGTCTCTTCTTGAAAGAGGGTGTTTAATCCGATGTTTACCATGAAATATTCATTTGTATTAAGTCATTATTTCATTGATTTATGTTTACAGTGTTGAGCCAAAGAAAAGGAAGAATAGCTACAGACTTGACTGCTGCTATACATGGGATTTTTCATGTGGTCATTTACTCATTACCCTCATTTTGTTTCCCATCAGTATCTTTGTACTTGTACATGCAGGCACACACCATATAGTAACCAAAGTTTGCAGCCACCAAGACACTACATGCCCAGAAAACATTATCCACCCTCCCATCGTTGATGTTGTCCGGCAACCATCCTGTCACTCTCTGCAACAGATCCATCACGGCGTTGCCCAGGTAGTAGCATATCCCTATGAACATGGCAACCACAGCGGTCGATGTGCTTTTCAGAGACTCCGGAAACTCCTGGTAGTAAAACGCAACATTTCCCGGGAAGGTGAATGCTTCTCCAACACCAGCAAGTGCTAATGGCGGGACTAGCCAAAAGACTGACATGGGTACCACTCCCCCGTTGCTCTGGACTTGGAGGTTGTTGGAATCGGCGACTTTAAGGCGCCTCGCCTCCACCAAGGCAGAGATCGCCATGCTAAGAAGTATTAAAGCGTGCCCAACACCAATGCGTTGGAGAGGTGTCAGGGACCTTGTCGTGTACTTGGCCATTAAAGGGTAGAGTACACGGTCTATGAAGGTAATGGTTATGCTTGTTGAAATCAGTATGAAGACGACAACAGAACCTGATGGGATTTTTATGTGAGGCCCCATTTGACGGTCCATTTTGAGAGCTTGGAGGACTGCTAAACTGGCTTGGATAACCAGTGGGGTGGATAAGCATAAACCGCTAGCCCATAGAGGGAAAAGCTTGAACAAGCTTTTGAGATCTTCTACTTGCTCAACAGTGCATAGCCTCCAAGGCTTTGCAATTGAACCATCTAATTTAGCATCTCCTTCAGTGATCAATGCTGCATAGTTCAAGACCCTGCGTAACAAGACACAACCTTCTCGTCAGGTTCGCAAATATCCCCTCCCTCCCACTTATGTGATGAGAAGTTTGAATTTTCAACATTGCCTTAGTTAACAAATGCAAAATTGGGTGTAGTTTAGAGTTCTTACTTGAGAAACTCTGTAGGCGTAGGAGAGGCCATCTTTATAGCTTCAACCTGGGGATCATGGTAGTAGACCGCCCCCTCAGACAAAACCGGTTCTCCTCGTTTCCTGAGTGCAGCCACCAGAACACGAGCCAGGCCAATAAACGGACTTCCCTGCGCCATAACACGGCGGTAGAAACGCTTTCCCGACAAGAAAACAGCCAGACCGACAACGTTAAAAGCGACGCAGATTCCAAACCCCCACGCCCAGCTGACATTGTCCTCCACGAACACAATGGCCGTGGTGGCTATCACGGAGGATGTGTACAGCGTGAAAACGTACCAGTTAATGGAAACTTGTCGCTGCTTTGGGGTGTCGAATTGGTCAGCGCCCATTGTTGCGATCGTGAACCGTGTGCCGGCAACCCCTATACACATTAGAGCTAAACCGGCATATAACACTGCGTATTGGACTGTGGTTGGCTTGATGCAACCACTCGATCCATCGCACTCTGCGGGTCTCAGTGAATCAATGGATGCTGTTAACACTATTAGAACAGTGGCCTGCATGCAAATTAAAGTTTGAGCAAATCAAAATATGATATTTTCCGGGACAACCCATCAAACACTAATTAAGTCCAAGTTGGTCAGGTTGTTGGTTTAATAATCACGTGATTTCAAATTTGATTCCCAGTTAGAGTGGTTTGTAAGGTATGAGTAACTTAAGCTAATTTACCTTGTAACTTTTTGCCAGTTAGGACACAAGACGAGATCAACCCAAAATATGATATTTGCAGGCAATTGCAACTAAGTTGGTTAAACTGTTGACTTGATAGTTATAAAGTTATAAGTTCGACTCCACGTAAGAGTGACCTATTGGTATTCTTGGTTTGAGTCGATTAGCTATGGATAATCTAAGCTAGTTTATCTCATTGTAGACCTTTGTCATCTAGGATGGGGTGCTTAGTGTACACTATCGAGTAGTGGTTGTGGGTTCCATCATATCGAGTATCTGGTTAGCTATGAGTAATCTAAGCTAGGATCACAAGATTGGGTATTCAGGGTACACCATCGAGTAGTGGCGGTGGGATTTATTGACACAAATTAACTGTGGAGTATATGGAAGGTAAGTGAAAGATTACCAGGAGAGAGATAAGAGAAGAAATCCAGATAACAGAGAAGCAGCCAAGAAAAGAGTCAGCAATGATTGCTCCCAAGATGGGGAAAATAGTGATACACCCATTCACTGCATTATACACTTTGGCTGCACTTATGCTCTTCATGCTGAACTCTTGTATCAGATAAACAATCAGGTTGTTAACCACTCCTCCCGCCGCAAGTGTCAACCCCGCCATCGTCGCTGATTTCACACTCTTGTTAATTAGCTGCAATTAAACCTCATAATATTATATCATTGGGTGTAAGCTCAAGAATCTACCTTGGATGAAGGGGAATGTGATCCAGCCACCCTGCTTGCGGCGGCGAAAGTGGCCGGGAGACGGTGGCCCTCCTGCTGCTGCTGCCGCTTCGTAATCCATAGGCTGTATTGATCTGTCCATTGCTGCAATTGGATTAGAGGAGGTGCTTATATTGTTTTTAAAATATCCAAGTCCCTACTCCAACCCCACCAACTTCTTGGAATATAATGAAGAGGTAAATGCATTTATTTAACATATGGAAGATTGGTAGGCCAAAAAAAGTCAAGCATACTCTGGCCCGCCATGAATTTATATATAATTTTTGTTGGTGACGAGAGAGCTTGCAAGTATTATGTGACCATCTTGTGCGCGAGTTCGACCAGAAATTTAGAATCATATTCTATTCACTTAACAATAAATTTATCTTATTTTCAAGATAGATGGTAAGCATATGTTTTTTTATTAAATAACTAAAAATTGTGACATATTTTTTTTTAGATAATAAAAATGTCATTTCCGTAGAGAATAAAAAAAAGAGTAAAAGTATTTGTGATATTATTCATTTTCAATTTTTTTTGAAAGAAAATAAAAGTGAATAGAAAGGACAAATACTTTTATTTAAAACCATTAATAGAAGTGAAAGTACTCCATAGATGATAAACATAGCACCTTCTT
This sequence comes from Ipomoea triloba, assembly GCF_003576645.1. Taxonomy (NCBI): domain Eukaryota; kingdom Viridiplantae; phylum Streptophyta; class Magnoliopsida; order Solanales; family Convolvulaceae; genus Ipomoea; species Ipomoea triloba. Next base: position 19,581,148 of record NC_044929.1, read on the forward strand.
AGGGTATCATAAATCCTTGTCCATGCATACGAGAATTTTTTTTCCTCCATATTTAAAAGCGTGCAAGTTGTGCATAAAATATACTCTCTTTGCTATTTGAGATACCCTTATCTTGATTAGTTTAGGGAGTCTTGTCCCAAGAGATCCGATAAGATGTGTGTCTAGCCTTATTAATTATATTTCAAACAATGAGAATTGAGACCCTTAATTGACATTCCTAAAAACTCATAATTATTGTCATCTATATAATTTTTAAGGCCAGTCACACATGTATAATTAAATATGTTAAGTTATTATATTTAATGGAAAATTCTAAGGGGCCAGAGAGGCAAGATGCTGGATACAAAAAAAAAATGAAATATGCATGTGGTCTGACATGATGTTGTTTAGTTCCAAGAAAAGTCTTTTAATCCTATATATGTTTAAGTGCACTTTTCATACCGACCCGTGCAGAGGGTGGTAGAAGGGGGGGGG
>NC_044929.1:19582973-19597170 GCF_003576645.1 Ipomoea triloba
GGGGGGGGGGGGGGGGGGGGGGGGGGGGGGGGGGGGGGGGGGGGGGGGGGGGGGGGGGGGGGGGGGGGGGGGGGGGGGGGGGGGGGGGGGGGGGGGGGGGGGGGGGGGGGGGGGGGGGGGGGGGGGGGGGGGGGGGGGGGGGAGATTCATGTGAATATTCGCAGGGCGAATTGAAATTGACATCCCTACTTGCATGGAATAACAATTACAACTAACAATAGTTAACTAAGATTAGTATTGTTTGACTTGTTTCTAATTTTGAAAATCCGGCACCGTGTCTTTACGACCCCGTAAACATTTCCTATATTTAATTAGTCAAAAATAAAATGGCCAATTTTTATTTTTTTTAAAGGTTAGATGTATAAATATCATCAAAAAATTTATTGTGTAGATATCATAAGAATATTTCTAATTCATTGAGTCAAATTAAAAATATCTCCATATATTTATTACTATTATATAAAGGGGTTATGGTCCTCAGTTGTAGAGTGTATTATATTTTCTTTTACCCGATCAGAGGAGATAACAAGAAAAAACAAAAACAAGAATATTACTATTATTTCTTGTTTTCAAAAAAAAAAACAAGAAAAAAACAAAAATAACTTTACAGTAGAATTGAAAACATTATCCATACAGTAAAGTTATTTGTTTTAATAATATTATGAAATTATCCATCAAATTTATAGTTTTTTGAATACACGTACATTGTATGACATATACTTACTTAATTTAACATGGATAATTTGATAGTATTAAACATTGTTTTTAATTACATATATATTTCTAGATTATATGAAAATTAGATCCATATGCGGCCTAACTTTTTCAGATTTTAAACACTCACTATACGATTGAAGTTAACCTCTTTCAACACAAGCACTCATGACCATGAGGACTAAAACATGCAATATAATGATACATTATCTATATATTACACTGTCAACTCATAGCCCAAATCATTTACAGCACTTATATCCTGCTATATATATCTAAACATGCATGACTTTTAGTATTCAAGGTTTTCAAACACTGTTCCTATGTAATAATTCACAAACGACTAAGAAATTTTTGTGTGATGGGTTTAATCAATAAAATGTTAACAAGAATTGAATTTGCAACCTTCTTATATAGGAATCATGCTCCACCACTCAGTCAACTCTTTCGGGACTTGTTCGTTCTATACTTGGGGTCAACCCTTTCTGGGCTTGTGGGTTATATACTTGGGGTGGGATAAGGAAGATAATGAAGACATGAAGTCAACATGATTGTGATTAGACGCTAAAGGGAAAAATTAAAAATCAAAATTTGTCGAGTTGTGAAGCATAATCTCCACATTGAATACAATTAAATATGTTCCTGTTAGTTGGAATTGAGAATTTTTCATATGTATGATATAATAAACTACTAAATCATGACTATTGACCATCATATAGCATTAAAGTAAGATAATTATAGAAAGAAGAAAGAAATATAAAATGAAGGGTAGATGTGAACTACCACCAAAACTACTTGGCAGACCCGGAAAAACATCATCTATCAGCCTGATGCTTCCCACCAAATTAAATTGTAATATGATTTAAAAAAATAAAAATACACAATAATTTTTAGATATATCCACAACAAACGACAATGATTGAATTGTGAACATTTAGTATGTAAATTGTGAACATTCAGTATATAAATTGTAAACATCATGTAAATTGTGTATTTTGAACTACTAAGAAATTATAGATCGAAAATTTTAATAATCTTTGGGTTGCTCATTTGTGTGTATATACTCAGCTCCTTTGGAATTAATTATTTGCCAATTATGACATATATATTCAAATTGGTCTGTTATCTGTAATCCAGCTTGAATTTAAGAAAGAGACTATGTTCATGACACCAATTATTATTGCATGGACCATTGTTTATACAGCTCTGTGGACCATAAATAAAAAGTACATTTTTATTATACTGATGGTACATTATTTTTGTAAATAAAGTACATTATTTAAGTACTGAAAGTACATTATTTTATATATACTATCAGATAATGTACTTTCAATACAAAAATAATGTACCTTCAATATAATAAAATTGTACTTTTTATTTTTGGTCCACCATCGTCCATGCAATAATTTGCCCATGTGTTGCGGATGATCCATCACCGGTCCAAAACAAGAAACAAAAGATAGTAATAAAGTTTGGGCCTTGGGCTTCTATGGAGGCAATGTTTTGTTTTGGAAACTATTTGTAAAGAGAATACTGATACTCTTGTAAACTACTCTCTGCAAATTTGCAATCAAATCTGTTATATATAGCCTCTCCAAAGAATAGTACATCTTGATTTCATAACTCAAACTCTAATCCACTGTACAAATACTTCATTGTACGTGGAAGAAAGAAAATAATTAATGGTTGAACAGGTTATAACATAGTACAAATAATACCCAAAAAAAAAATTACAATAACATGCCACAGGCATAGCTCCCAGGAGCATCCAAGTATTTGAAGTTAACAGATAGGTTTTGTAGGTCTGAGGAAGAAAAGGGGAGAAAATGGTAGTGCCCTCTTGTTATGCATATCCTGGATTCATTGCCAGTGCCTCCTGGTAAATCATGTCTTTTATTTGCTCTTCTCCATAGGCTTGTTTCTCGAAATCAGTGAATGGAACCGGGCATATGGGTTCATCAGATTTGTCATGTAACTGGGCAAGGTAGGGATGAGCTAATGCTTCCTCAACTGCACGGGAAAACAAAGAAATAACTCGGTGAGTAGATGAGCTTGAAACTTGAATAGACGAAATAACAAAAGCAAATATATTCTTAAGTGTATGTATAGCCCACTAAACCATTTTCAAAGGCAATGAGCATGAAAAAAAGTGAAATCAAGGGAAGATTGTAAGTCAAACCAGAATTACTAATAGCAGTGTTCAATTTGAATTTATATTTAACGAATGATATTTAAAAGTCAAAACTCTAATAAACTTCATTATTTAATCTTTTCTTTTTACTGGTGCCACTGAAAATAAAAAACTAGATAACTGTACAATATCATTGAGCAATTACCTGTAATTCTTTTGGAGGGGTTAAATGTCAACATTTTATCCACAAGATCAATGGCTAAAGGATGCACGTGTGGGAAAACATTTGCTAACTGCTGGCGTGGACGTAGTGGAAGTTGCCTGATATACCTTCTTGCATTTTCATTCTGAATAGATCCAAGATCGGAATCGGTTGGTGTGCCAAGAAGCTATCAAGAAGAAATGCAGATGCCCGTAAGTGTTGGGTACTGTTATAGTAAAAGACAGGTAGAGGCATATATGTATATAGATAGAAAAAAAGGTCAATGTTCTGAATAGTCTTTGATCGGACAATAATTAGTAACTTTCAATAAAACACTAATGTTAGATCAAACTCAATTAAAAAATGTATTCATCAATATATGGAGTGTCATATAAGTCATGCTAAATAAAATAGCAACTAGTAAACATACAAAATATACTAACTGTAAATGGAGTTAAGTGTGGATGTTTCCTAAAGAAACATTCAAGGAATAAAATCTATTATACTATTTGTCTTTCAATAGTCTTACCTCGGTTATTAAGCGCATCTGATGTACATGATCTTTTCCTTGAAACAGAGGTTTTCTGTTCATAAGCTCCATGAAGATGCAACCAACAGACCACACATCTATAGCAGCAGTGTAATCTGAAGAGTTCAACAGAAGCTCAGGTGCCCGGTACCATCTGGTAACAACATATTCTGTCATGAACTCATTGTCTAAGTTTGTGCGGGCAAGTCCAAAGTCACAAATCTTAAGATCACAATTCGAATTCAGCAACAGGTTGCTTGGCTTCAAGTCTCTATGAATAACATTCGCAGAATGTATGTACTTTAGCCCACGAAGGATCTGATACAAGAAATACTGCAAGCACACCAATATCGGATCAGAGTCCTGTCTTCCATTCTGCCTCACCCAAATAAGAGAACATAGTGAAAGGTGGCATTGTTACCTGACAATGCTCCTCCGATAAACCTTGATTTGATCGGATTATCTGGTGAAGATCCGTGTCCATAAGCTCGGTGGCAATATAGACATCATTGAATTCCCTTCTTAATGGTGGAGGAATAACATCCTTTATAGCTATTACCTGAAAATAAAAATTTTCTCAGTTCAGCAAAGTTTTGCCTCAGAAAATGTTGCGACCAAGTACTCTTTATCATATTTGCACCACTACTCACATTTTCGTGTTCTAAATGGCGAAGAAGCTTAATCTCGCGAAGAGTTCGCTTCGCGTCCATGTAATTGTCGAAAGCATCAGCGATCTTCTTAATCGCAACCATCTCGTTCGTCTCAGCGTTCAAAGCCGAACTTCAATCACACACAAATACAAAATAGAAAACACAAATCAATTTACACACAATAAAATTTACCACAAATTCGAAATCTATCACGAATCAAAGGTTAATGAATAGATATCTACCAGACGATTCCGTAAGCGCCGCGGCCAATCGGAGTAATTGGAGGAGCATACTTGGAAGTGACCTCGAACAAGTTCCCGAAGATGTCATACTGTACATACTGCCCGCCGTGAGTCTGAACCGCAAGGAAGTCGCCGCCGCCCACCATGGTGATGTCAGCAATCCGGTTCTGAGTTGGATGTTGAGAAGGATGTAGTGGCCTCGGCAGGTGATCGACGATATGCCTGAGTAAGTCTTACCTGGGTAGATATGTATGTATATATAGGCGGAGGAAGATGTGGTCTTCCTGGTAAGAGGAAGGAAGGAGAGGAAGAAACGCGCCATTTTGACTGGGAAACTGAAACCTTTTTTTGTCTTTCAAGTCAGACCAATGCGGCGTTGCGTTTTAGCCGCCAGCGCTGGGAAACTGCGGGGTCAAGTCAACACACCCAGCCCGACGGCCGTCGAAGTATAAGTGTAACACGCAGTTTTATACTATCTTTGTCCCATTTTACCTGTTCTAATTAATATTCATTGATCAAATTAATTTTTTATTTATTAATTATTTTTTTAGTAATTTTTTATTATTTTTAAATTTAATTTGTTGTGTTTAATAGTACTTTTAATGTAGTTTCTAAATATATAAATTTTATATATTAATGCTAAACTTAGTATTATTAAAAATTGAATTAAAAATAACTTCAGTCTTGAACGAATCAGACAACCATTTTAGGACGGAGGTAGTATTATTCTATGATACTTGATGGGGAATGTTTGGTTCACTTTAACATTTTTTTCTATGACAAGTTACCTATAATTACTATATGAGAATGTATATTGAATAAATTTATTGAGTTAATTTCAGTTAAAAAAAATTGTTTTGTTAGTAATTTTAAATTTAGTTTAAAATTTTTATTTTTATTATTTAGCACCTTAAATTATTATATTTTAAATACTTTTAGTTTTTTTGATAATTTTTTCGGTGAAACTCTATTTCATCTTCAAATTTTTTTTATAATTTTCATAATGAGTTAATTCCAGTAGGAGTCTCTTGTTTTTTGTGGCAATTTCAAATTTAGTTTCAGACAATCGTTTTTACCATTTAACAATATGAGTTTTTCACTGTTTGGGTGTTGTGGGAAACTCATAATAACTATCTGAGCCGATGGAGGATATTGAGTAAATACCGATCATGCGTTATAGTTTACAAATCATACAAGAGAGAGGTATATTTTGTTTTTGTATTAAGAAAACATGGTGTTATGAATTCAAACACCCGTTAATAATTAAATTCATGATCTTAAAATACAAAAATCATGTTCTATTCATTCGGGTTAGTTTTTCACTTTCATTGATGCTAATGTTTACTTGCTCAACATATATATGGGCATAGTTGTCGTGTGAATTTTGATAAGGGGCTATTAATTTGTTGTATTGTCAAATCTAAGTCAAGAGCGGATAGGTCATAGGGAAAACCAAACAACAGTACGCATGAGTTATCTCTATTTGACCAAGTTCTGTATACACTATTTAACAAATTTTAATTTCTACAGAATTGGACCTAATTTCTGCATCACGATTTTGACTAATTCAAACGTTAAAGTTGCACACGTTGCCTATTGTAACACTTCCGGCCAATTCCCATTAGACCATGGCCATCCCATTGATGGATTTTACACGGATTTTAAGAAAAAATGATGAGGTGGAGGAGTGATAAATAAGTGAGAGAAAAGAAATTTACATACTGCAAATTTGGGACTTTTGTAATATAAGTGGGATCCAAAAAGCAGAGAAGCTGTAAAGTCTGTACGCGTTGCGCGCCACTTGCACGCCTAGCGGGCTGGGGTGCGTAATTCCCTTTCACTTTTCTTTTAAATTGTTGCTAGATTTTATTTTTTGTTTTTTTTTCTTCCCTTTTTCATATTCTCTTTCCTAATCACACTTACAAAATCCACTCAAAAACTACACCAAACTCTTAACTATTGGAGAAGGCCTTAGAGAGTTAGTTAATGAGTTTTAACAACAGAATTTCTTTTTAATTTTTATTTTTCTCATTATCTAATATAATAATATAAAAGCCAAGGACCTTGTGGTCCAGTGCGTCAAACCCTTCCCTTTATACGGGAGGTGGTGGGTTCGAGCCTCAATGGAGGCAATACAATATTGACTCTTGTGCTTCAATAGGTTGAGAAAGTAGTTATGAACAGATACTGCATTCTAATAGAGTTAGTAGTATTCAAAAAATATAATAATATAAAAACTAATAAGTGTGAATAAAATTTATATTATTTATTTATTTCTATTTTTCCTGTTAGTTTTTTTTTTATACATTATGCTATAAGAGTTTTACTATACAATATTTTAGTAAAAATTATCAATACCATTATAACTTTCATTATCTTTTTTTTTCAACTATTGTTGACATGCACATATATCCACCAGATATTTTCTTATCTTCTTCAATGATAATAATATATAGACATAGACATTATATATTGGAGTACTATATAAGTTTCTTCCTAAATATAAATATCAAATTTATAAAAATGATTTACATTATTATTATTATACAATAATATAAATATCTAAAATCTAAATAAATCTTTTTCATATAGAGTATTAATATTAGAATTGATTTTTACGAATCGCGCATATAAAATACTAGTATGTCTATATATGTATGTATATAGAAAGAGGTTCCGGTGAGAAGAAAGCTGCAGGTGAGAAATGAGAATGAATATCAGCCCTAGATAAAAAAATTTGTCACCTACGAACTTCAACAATGTGCTCTGGAAGGCACAACAATGTGCTCTGAAAGAAGGGACTAGGGGTAAGCAAGACTAAAAAAAAACTGAAAGAATCGAAATCCGAAACAGACCACCCGAGATGAGCCGAACCCGAACTATTAAAACCAAACCGCCGCGTGAAATGACGTCGGTTTAACGGATTCGGGTGGGGGTGATAATTTCACACCCGACCCGCCCGAATATCCGAGAAATTCTAGGGTTCCGTATAGTATATACAATACATCGTCGTTTGGTCCTAGTATGTATGTGTGTGTGTGTGTGTGTGTGTGTGTATATATATATATATATATGTTGATAAGGATGAATCGTCATTTCTCTCCTCATTTGCGCAGTCACGATTGCTAGGGTTCCTTGACTCCTTCTCCGAGTTCTCTCTGTGACTTTGTCTGAGACTCTAAGCTCTCACTTTTCTCTTCTCCCTTCTCCCTTCTCCCTTCGCGATTCTGATTTCTCTAAGACTCTGAGTAGTGTGTTATATTCTTTGAGTTCTCTCTACTATAGCCTGTTCTCTAATCTCTACTTCTCTAAGTTCCACTCATTCTGTAGTCTGGTACTTCGGTTGGTTCTGTTCAAGACTTTGAGTGGTAGTTTGGACATCTGGTAGTATAAGTGGGACCCAAAAAGCAGAGAAGCTGTAAAGTCTATACGCGTTGCGCGCCACTTGCACGCCTAGCGGGCAGGGGCGCGCAATTCCCTTTCACTTTTCTTTTAAATTGTTGCTAGATTTTATTTTTTGTTTTTTTTCTTCCCCTTTTCATATTCTCTTTCCTAGTCACACTTACAAAATCTACTAAAAAACTACACCAAACTCTTAACTATTGGAGAAGGCCTTAGAGAGTTAGTTAATGAGTTTTAACAACAGAATTTCTTTTTAATTTTTACTTCTCTCATTATCTAATATAATAATATAAAAACTAATAAGTGTGAATAAAATTTATATTATTTATTTATTTCTATTTTTCCCGTTAGTTTTTTTACACATTATGCTATAAGAATTTTACTATACAATATTTTAATAAAAATTATCAATACCATTATAACTTTCATTATCTTTTTTTTTTCAACTATTGTTGACATGCACATGTATCCACCAGATATTTTCTTATCTTCTTCAATGATAATAATATATAGACATAGACATTATATATTGGAGTACTACATAATTTTTTTCCTAAATATAAATATCAAATTTATAAAAATGATTTACATTATTATTATTATACAATAATATAAATATCTAAAATCTAAATAAATCTTTTTCATATAGAGTATTAATATTAGACATTGATTTTTACGAATCGCGCATAGAAAATACTAGTATGTCTATATATGTATATATATAGAAAGAGGTTCGAGTGAGAAGAAAGCTGCAGGTGAGAAATGAGAATGAATATCAGCCCTAGATAAAAAAATTTGCCACCTATGAACTTCAACAATGTGCTCTGAAAGAAGGGACTAGGGGTGAGCAAGACTAAAAAAAAAAAAAAAACTGAAAGAATCGAAATCCGAAACAGACCACCCGAGCCGAGTCGAACCCGAACTATTAAAACCAAACCGCCGCGTGAAATGAAGTCGGTTTAACGGATTCGGGTGGGGGTGATAATTTCACACCCAACCCGCCCGAATATCCGAGAAATTCTAGGGTTCCGTATAGTATATACGATACATCGTCATTTGGTCCTAGTATGTATGTGTGTGTGTGTGTGTGTATATATATATATATATATATATATATGTTGATAAGGATGAATCGTCATTTCTCTCCTCATTTGCGCAGTCGCGATTGCTAGGGTTCCTTGACTCCTTCTCCGAGTTCTCTCTATGACTCTGTCTGAGACTCTAAGCTCTCACTTCTCTCTTCTCCCTTCTCCCTTCTCCCTTCGCGATTCTGATTTCTCTAAGACTCTGAGTAGTGTGTTATATTCTTTGAGTTCTCTCTACTATAGCCTGTTCTCTAATATCTACTTCTCTGAGTTCCACTCATTCTGTAGTCTGGTACTTCGGTTGGTTCTGTTCAAGACTTTGAGTGGTAGTTTGGACATTTGGTGGAAGCTGTACTGGTGTGGTGGTGCTATGGTGGTGTCGTCAACTTCGAGTGGTGATATCTATACAAAGAAGTCCTTATTCTCCGGGGTATTTGTGAGAAACGAAGTAAATCTTCAAACCTTAGTTTTATAAATTTATGTTATGCGATTTTGTGATATTTATGTGGGAACACTGACTCGTTGCATATTTATTGCAAACCCTAGTTTTATAATTTTGATTTCTTAAATTTATTATCATATGCTATGCAATTTTGTGATATTTCTATGATATTCTAGTGGGAACATTGACTCGTTGCATGTTTATTATAAACCCTAGTCTTATAAATTTGATTTCTTAAATTTATTATCATATGCTATGCGGTTTTGTGATATTTCTGTGATATTCTGGTGGAAGCACTAACTTTTTGCCTGTTTATTGCAAACCCTAATTTTATGATATGTTCTGTTATTATGGTCGAAGCACTGACTGTTTATTACAATATCTGAATATGAAAGTGAAATAAAAACCCTGAATCTGGATTTCTTTGTCTTGTCAAGTTAATGGATGTATGCTCTTAAATATATTGAATGAATTCTCTAATAATAAAATAATTATGTATTCTTGGAAAATGATGACACAAAATGTGTCTGATTCTGGAACTTTATGTGTAATTGTATGGCTGCTTGACTGTCTATTATTCTTGAATATGAATCCTACTATGTGTACTGATATTAATTTAACCATGTTTTATATGGATAATATCAGTATGCCTAGTATTCAACCTCCCGATTCTTCAAATGGGGGACCTACAGTGGTGGAAGCCCACACTATTGAGGCTAATAATCAACATAATGAGCAACCTCCTAAGGGAATTGAAGACATTTTTAAGGGGAACCAATCATAGGGTTAGTATTACTACTAATTCTTGGACATCCATCCAAAGAATTAACTACATGGTAGTCATTTCCCATTTCACTGATTCAGAGTCGAAGCTTAATAAAAAAATCAAAGCATTTGTCCTTGTTACCTCTCACAAATGTGAATATCTTGCAAAAGCCCTAGAAACATGCTTGCTAGAGTGGGAGCTTAGAAATGTTTTTAGTGTGACAATTGATAATGCTTCATCTAATGACACTGTTATGGGGTTTCTAAAGAAAAAATTAGAGTCTTGGGGAACATCAAATGAAGGCTAAGTATATTCACATGATGAGATGCATTGTCCATATCCTTAACTTGGTTGTTCAAGATGTCTTGAAAGAGTGTGATAGTTCTGTTAAGAAGGTGAGGGAGGTTGTCAGATATGTTAGGAATTCACCTGCTAGGCTAAAGAAGTTCAGGGACTTGGCTGATTTGTTAGGAATTGAGCAAAAGTCTTCTTTGTGTCTAGATGTTCCAACTAGATGGAACTCTACTTATTTGATGTTACAATTTGCTTTGACTTATTAAAAAGTCTTTGAATTTTGTGAAGAATCTGATAGTTTTTTCAAATTTGACTTTGGTGATTTTGTTCTTGATTTTATATATGGACTGAGAATATGTTGTCAGTTTGGTGCAGTTATTGAAATGTTTTTATGATATGACAGTAAGAATTTCTAGACCTTTATATGTCACAGCTAACACATTTTTCATTGAGATTTCTGATTTGTACTGTCTATTAAATGGAATGGTGGAAGCTGGTGGCGTAGTGAGCCTTATAGGGGGAAAATATGAAAGCAAAATTTGAAAAGTATTAGGGTGATATAGACAAGATGAATCTAATGATTTTCTTTGCAAACATTCTAGATCCCAGAGATAAATTAGAGTATATGCCTACTCAGATTAATCATATGTATGGTGAGGAAAAAGGCAAACCATACTTTGATAAAGTGCTTGCTAGTTTGAATGAGTTATTTGATGTTTTGTTTCTTGCCCTAATTCGCGCTCCGCTTCTCCTATTCTTCCTCGAGTGGGATCCTTGCTTCCAAAATTGCTCCAATATGATCCAAAAAGCTTCATTTGCTACTCGTTGTGAACCACTTCACTTATGAATACAAAACACACAACGAGTCTTAGATCCCACTCAAGTTTTGGCACTTTGTTCACACAAATAGATAAAATAGGGGTAAAAAGAGGTTTAGAATTAGAGATATCAAATCCCCCATACTAGAACTTTTGTTTGTCTTCAAGCAACGACAAAGAATAATTACCAACCAAGCAATGAACATTGATTTCACTTCCTCCGTGTACAATCTAGAAATCCATAAAGCAACTCATGACAACCCAACTTGTTTCAAGAATCATCTCGGTCTTACAATTGAGTTCCCTTCTCAAGCCAATAACCAAGCACCATTATTATTAGAGTGTTTGAGGACCTTGTGTGTACAAGTGCTAGGTTGAGATTAACACTTCTTACTCCCACTAGATCAAGCTTTAAAATGCATGAAATAATCAAATAGGTCTTTATTCGGCTTGTAATGGGGCTAAGTGTGAAGAGTTTAACAATGAAGGGGTATGAAAAAGCAACAAAATGAAAGAATTTCACATATATTCACAAATTAAGCTAGTTTGTGAGACAATTGTGAGATTTTGAATGTTAATTTGCTGCACAGGTTCTGAAACTTGATGTGAATTGTAAAAATTACTGAGGTTTTAGGTGGATTCGTAAAATATATTTAATTATTAAAAAATAAATAAAATAAACGACATCGGTTTTGTTAAAAATGACGTCTTATAATATTTTTTAAAAAAAAATAAAAACCACATATGACGTTGGTTATTTAGGAAAACCGACGCCATATGTATTTTTATTTTTTTAAAAAGATATTACGATGTCGTTTTTAACAAAAACCGACGTCGTTTATTATTATTATTTTTAAGTATAAGATACGACGTCGGTTATCCTTAATAGCCGACGTCGTATCTTATTATTATTATTTTTTAAAATTAAACGACGTTGATTTTCCTTAATAACCGCCGTCGAATAATATTTTTAAAAAATAAAAAATACATACGCCGTCAATTTTTACAATCGACGTCGTATCATTTATATACAATGTCTGCTAGATTGGCGTCGAATTTTAACTGACGTTAAAAGTGCTAAAAAACCGACGTTAAAGGTGTTTTTTTGTAGTAGTGTAGGTAGGTAGATATCTAAGCATGGCAGTAACACTCTTGTTTTCGTTGTTTTGTTTCGCTTGTGCAATTTTAAATCATTTTAAAATAAATGTATATATGTTCGTTTACAAATTATTTTGGGTTTGCAAATGGGGGTGTTACAGTCAAATTCAACCTACATGAGCTCTAAAATAGTCACATGATTGTTATACAGAATGTTCGCTCTAATGACAACCCAGTAGTTTTGTTCACCAAATTTCTTAGTACACTTATTTTGAAAATGTTCTTATATTAGAACATGTAGACTTTGAAGATGGTTACCTTCAGGGGGGAGTGAAATGATATTTACTTAAATCGATATTGAAGATTACGCTATCTTGAAGATTATGCTACAGAAGCTTACAGTTGTACTCTTTTTTTCTTAGCTGAGTTTTTCCCACTAGATTTTTAGGCTAAGGTTTTTAATGAAACAACGGTTGCTATACATGATTTTACATTGTACTTTTTTTCCTTGACTAGGTTTTTTTTCACTGGATTTTCTTAGCGAAGTTTTTAACGAGGTATAATTATGGTTAGATAATGGCCAAGAGGGAGTGTTATAAATATTTATTATTTATTATGACCATTATCCCCACTATCCCGTCATCTTCCCCCACTATCCGACCATCTTAGTCATTTACAATGTTAAGTATAACAATTATCTTTGTATATTTATTTACATGATACAATGATCAATGATATGACGATTTTAGGAGTTTCTGCATTTTCCAGTTCGTATTGCTTTCTCTACCTCTCTCTTTCTTCTCTATATGGTTTATGATATGATATATAAATATATTGTAATTTACGATAGTTATCATTTTATTATATTCTTTATTAATTCATAATGGGATTCACCAATTTACAAGTAATTTATAATTTTTTTTTAAAATTTTAACTATGTAAAATAATAATGAATATTATGTAATTATTTTAGTAGGGGAGAATATTATTTTTCAAATCTTTTATTGTCTTAAAAGTACAAATAAAAAAATTCCTTTTACGGATCTGTTGGCTGACGTGTACTCCATTTGGCCCTCGCAATCCATGATCCAAAAACCGGGCCCCATCCGCCATCCGAAATTCTTACCCGAACCCGGTACAGCTTCATCGTGAAATGAATCCACGCACTCACAAAAGCACTTAAGCGCACCTCTCTCTCTCTCTCTCTCTCTCTCTCTTCAGGCACCTTTTTGCGTTTCTCTCTCTATACCTATCTTCTTCGATCCATTCATCACTGTAAGTCCGATATCCACCTAATCTCCAATCAAATTCGTACTTTTCAGATCCTCTGAATTTAAATATCAAGTGTTTTTCCTTTTTCACTCTGTGAGTAAAAGTAGAAATGATTTCATTTCGTTTGATTGCGTTTTTTAATTCGCCAGTTCCAAGCTGCTTGTTCTCGATTATTATACGATTGGATTTTGTTTGATTTAACTCTGCCTTGTGAGCTCTGGCTTTTAATTCGTTTTGCTGGTTCGATTTGATTTGGTTTTTGATTGTATTGGATGATTTTTAGTTTTTGATTAATTTGTTATATATACGGATGTATTGATTTTGTATTCGATCAATGTGTTTGATCATTCTGTATTGAAGAGCGTTTGAGTGCTGTGGCTTTCTAGTTTGACTCTGAATTTTCAGATAACGAAAGCTCGGATTTCTTTCTATTCTGATGTTCTTCCATTATTTAATTTCAACTGGACACTGTTCTTATTTCTATACACATTTTTATAATGTGATGCATAAGCAATTGATTTGCTTCTTTTTTTTTTTTTTTTTTTTTTTTTT
>NC_044929.1:19598156-19635286 GCF_003576645.1 Ipomoea triloba
TCTTTTTTTAAGCAATTTTTTTTTTTTTTTTTTTTTTTTTTTTTTTTTTTGGTGCTGTTTAGATATATAGCTGTTAGTGAATTCATTATGTGTATTGGACAAGAACTTTATTTTAACTCGTGTTTCAATCCTTTGCAAAGGCAACCATGAGTGACGAGGGAGAAAAGACCTGTCCTCTCTGTGCTGAGGAGATGGACCCGACAGATCAACAATTGAAACCCTGCAAATGTGGTTATGAGGTTTGTTATTCTTTTTTATTTTTTGATTATTCTATTAAAATGAATCTGAAACTGAACTAACCATTTGTGCTCTATTTTAGCTTACTGATTACAACCTCAAATGTTTTAAATTTTTGTGCTGTCAATTTCTGAAAGTTTTATGCTTAAGTATTGAACTGGTGCCTTGATTCGTCATTTTATCATGCCACCCCATGATCCCCACCATTTCACATGTTGCCCATCCCAGCATAATACTCTGTATATAGGTCATAGGATGTGATGATATATGGTGCTTTAAGATTGTGTTCTTAGACCAGTAAATTTATTCTTTTACTTGTACCTACACTTTTAGATTTAAATCACCATTTTCTTTTACAAGTAGAACTATTATGCTCTGTATTGGGGTTCTGCAGATATGTGTTTGGTGCTGGCATCACATTATGGACATGGCTGAGAAGGATGCGGTGGAGGGCAGGTGTCCAGCATGTCGTACTCCTTATAACAAGGAAAAAATTGTTGGCACGATGCCAAACTGTGAAAAGTAATATTATGAACTGAGGGATTTATGCTAGATATTATCTCATTGACTTTTATGGTTCTGTAAATTTTTTCTTTATCATTCATTGTCTTTGCAGGATTGTGGCTGAGATGAATATGGAGAAAAAGCTGAAGTCACAGAAGACCAAATGTAAAACATCTGATTCAAGGAAGCAACTTAACAATATGCGAGTAATCCAAAGGAATCTTGTCTACATAGTGGGGTTGCCGCTTAATTTAGCAGATGAAGAAGTGCGTACTGTTGTTCATTAACTCTTTGTAAATAATTTTCCACTTGGTTTTCTTCATGACTAAACGCCCTTGATACTTTAAGCAGCTGTTGCAGAGCAAGGAATATTTTGGTAAGTATGGAAGGGTTTTGAAGGTCTCTATATCACGAACAGCAGCTGGCGCTATTCAGCAATTTGCAAATAGTACATGTAGTGTGTAAGTTTTATTCCTGAGGCCTACATTTATTGTTGACTAATTTCCAAATAAAGTGGCAATCTGCTTTTGTCTTTCATTTATTCTGCTATTTGTCTTACTGGTTTCTGCATGCCTATGTTTAAAATAAATCTCAGCGAGTCTTTTTCTTATGAAATGTTTCCTTCGAGCCAGATATATTACCTACACACAAGAGGAGGAAGCAGTTTGCTGTATCCAGTCTGTACATGGATTTCTTTTGGATGGCAGACCTCTAAGGTGATTGCAACCTTTGATTCACAATGTGCTTTTCCCTGTATGATCGTTCACTGATTTGAAATTCCATTTTCCAGAGCATGCTTTGGAACCACAAAATACTGTCATGCATGGCTTAGAAACGTGGTATGACCTCTGAATGAATTTGGGCAAATGAAAACGAATTGTCACCCTGTTTTTTTGGTACACATTTGAAAATAATAATTGAAATATTTTCTGATAGTGAATCTTTTTAATCTTCTTTCCTGCATTTCCTCTAGCCTTGCACAAACCCTGATTGTCTCTACTTGCATGAAATTGGGTCACAAGAAGATAGCTTTACTAAAGATGAAGTGATATCTGCTTACACAAGGTACATGATTTATTCATCCATCTCTTATTATTTTTTCTTTTTCATTTTTAAATTTTGTCACTGTCACCAGATTCTGTTAAATGATATCAGTAAGGGGGGAGAGCACTAGTTTCGGAAGGTGACAAACAGGAGTATTGACAAAAGCCTGATTCTAAAACATAGCATTTGTTTTAAACATTATTTGCACTTTTGACAAGCGCCTTCTTAACAGTTTGATCTCAAGCTGATCTTTGATAAAGACATACCCTAGTCCCTCCATAAGCATAAACTGCCCCTTTTTGGATTTTTATAAACTGGATCCGGCTACAATTGTATTCCATGAACAATTGGTTTTTGATTCCATTAGTATTATCTGCCCCATTCTCATTCTACAGCTTGAAGATGAATGAAAGCATCCATTTTATTTTATTGATAGAGACACTAGTAAAAAAAAAAAAAAGTTGATTTCCAAAATTTGTATTTTGCAACCAAAAACTCTTGGCATTGCATTTATATTAAGCATGGTTGAAAAAATTGCTAGGCGCTCCTCGGGCGCCCGGGGGCACCTAGCGCCTAGGGTTCCTATGTGGTGATTAATCGGCGCTTAGGCGTCCGTGAATTTTTTTATTTTTTAAAAATTTGTTTAATTTTTTTTTTAAAACTGGTAATTATAAACTATTTAATACTTTAATAATTAATACTAAAATATTAAACATTAACCTAAAAAACATCTAGAGTTTGAACAATTTAGGGTTATTTCGCTCAAAATGATGTCGTTTTGAATGAAATAGCTTTTTTTTTTTTTTTTAAAAGAATAATAGCTAATCGGCCGACTAGGTGGCTTAGTCGGTGCCTAGAAGGCCTAGTTGGCGCCTAGGCGGTCGGCGCCTAAGCGACCTAGTCGACTGGCTGCCTAGACCACCGAGTATGGTGATATGCTAGGCGGGCAGCCCGCGCCTAGGCGGGATTTTGGCAACATTGATATGAAGCAATGGAGTTAATTCCAACAAAGTTCCTGTGACTCTTAGCTTTGGACTATCAAAATCTTTCCACATTTGGACCTCCTGTTACTCTGTTAGTCCACCGTTCGTCAGCTTGAAAAGAAGCAAGCAATCTGTGAATATCTTCCTAAACTCACCCAACATGTTATGCCCCTTTGTCCCACAGTCTTGGCATCTCTGTTGGCTCCGTGCCTATTCAAGAACTCCATAACTTATCTTCTTTCTCCCAAGTCTTTTCCCTCGGACTCTCCTTGGCGGAGTCAGTTGATACCTTGTTGCCTTTTTCCTGAAGCTCCAAAAAGCCACCTTGGTACTAAACCCTCCAAGCCCACGCGAGTCGCAACATCTCATTATGTTTCCAAATTGGGCTCATGTACTTGCCCTCCTTGGTGGTGGTGTTATGGAAATTTTTCCATTTTGAAAGATTTGTTCTCTCGCCTTGAGTGAGATGGACGAGGGGAATGAGAAGGTGAAGGTGCCGTGTTCAAAGATGAAGTGCTAGATGGGAATTGGATATATAGAGTTGGAGAAACGTAGTGAGAGGCACCGGAAACCACTTGTGGCAGATGCTATGCTGTGGAGGGGTATTTTTGTCCAAACAAGTCTATTTTTTTCCCAACAAGCATGGGATTTAAATCCTTAGGAGTTCATTAGGAATTCCAATTCCACAAAATGGAGGAAGTTGAAATTCTTTCCTCTAACCAAACAGTGGAACTCTCACCTTTTGGAATTAGCGAGGAAAATAATTGCAATTCCCCTAACCAAACGCCCTATAAAGAGTTTTTTCCACTTTTGGTCCTTTGAATTTTGTGCTATTGTCACCTATAGTCCTCGACTATCATTTTTTCCATTATTAGTCATCAACTACTCAACTTTAAAATCTTTTACCACTTTTAGTCCTTTTAGCGAGTTTTCTAGCCAAATAAATGTTCATTGACTTTTGTGGCATTTCCACCTATAGTTATCAACTATCATTTTTCTTTTTAAAATTTTATTATTACTATTAGTCCATATTGACTTATTTATTTTTTTTAATTTTTTATTTTACCGTCTACTTCTAGTCCTTCCGGCAAGTTATCTGGTGGAAATGCCCCAAAAGTCGAAGGATAAAATATGTAAAAAACTCTTTCCTTAGATGTGACTCTGACCAACTTATTAAAGCACCATTTAGAAAGACGCTAATTCAATAAGTGCTAATAAGGATGCTTGCACTGCCTTGCATTTTATATTTGCTCACAATAAGTTATTTGCTCGTTTCCTAAAGTTATTACTTAAATAAAATTTATAACATACACTTGATTAAAAAATAAATAAATAAATTTTTGGGACCAATGTTCTCTTTGTAATAGTTTGTATCAATTTGATTAAGAATAGTTTGATAGAGCTAGGAGATTAAGAAATGGAAGTATGAACAAAAACTATAAATATGGTAGATTTGAGTTCTAAATCGAAAGAATGAGGGAAAAGTTAGATAGCAGGCAACAAGTTATTAAATCTAAAATTAACTAAATTGTGAGTTATTTTTACTACATCTGAAAAATCTAATGTCTTTTATAAATTTTAGTTAAAAAGAACAATTTTAAGAAAAAGAAACCATTTTGATCAAATGCAGAGCCTCAAGTCCATTTTGCTTGAGAAGTGAAGGGCTCCTTGATGCCCCTCATTTAACATGCCTCCATAGTGCTGTTGTTTAATTAGTTGGTTGCATCACTTGAGAAGTGAAAATGTGAAATGTTCCTTCTTAACTGTCTTCCCTGTTGCTATTGTTTAATACACTGGTAGCATTCTATTAATGCTACACATGATGTTGCATTTACAGAATCCTACAAAGTGTTGCTTAATATATAAGTGACTCTAGTTCATGTTAGCTAAATGTGTCATTGCATCTCATTCTTGAATGTGAAATACACAGTTTATTAACTGTCTAAATGCACCACATGCAAGCAAAAACTTTTCTTATTTACCATATTTTGGAAAATTGCTGTACACAGAATATTATTATAGCCCAGGCTTTCTTAGTTTCTAGATGAACATCATGGTTATGTGGGTGCACTTGAAGGTTTTAGTTTATGCATCATAATTGATTCATCCAGTGCTACTTATATGTGGTTTCCGTTTTAATTCGCGATTATCATTTAGTATGTGCATATCAAAATGAAAAAAGCTTTGTTCTAGCATTTTACAGCTGTTTATTGGGTAGCTTTACTAACTTGAATTGTTATTATAAAGGAGTAGAGTTCAACAAATTACGGGTGCTACAAATTGTGTACAGCGGCGGTCAGGGACTCTTTTACCACCACCAGCTGATGATTATTGCCATAATGGCTCTGCTGCTTTGGCAGGGAAACCTATTAGTAAAAGTCTAAATGTAAGATTTTCTATTTTCATATGCTTCATTTTATTACTCTTTGTTTTTAAGGCAAGAGGTAGGACAGCATAAAGATGGAAAACCAAATATTTGGTCCTAATTATTGAAGCATTTCATCATATTATGAGAGCTTTGTTTCAATATTCTGGCATCGTGTTTGCATAATTTAGGATATACTCCATTCTCTATTTTGGCACACACTTTGGCTGCCGATTTGATCTAGTGTTGTTAATTCTGATGCACGCTTATCTCTGTCAGTCTGTTGAATACATAATGTTGTCACCTTTTATACAGATTTCAGCTACAAGTGCCAGAGTTTCTCCCCCAAATAGTAGCTCTGGTAGATCTGCTGCTCTTCCAGCTGGAGCTCTATGGTACATTGTCCTATGAGTTTTCTTTTTGTTGTTTATTTCCATTTAGCATATATATATATAATATGCATAAATGTATACATTTTCTAGGGGAACCCGTCCCTCTAATAGCCAACCACCATCTGCAAGTTTACCATGCTCAAATGGATCTCTCAGAGCAAAGCCTGACAAGTGTAGCGATGCAGTGAAATTCTCCACAGCAGTTGGAAAGAGCTCATTTTTGAATGCTGATCCAGGAAAGCAGCTAATCTGTGGTGAAGAAAGCAGCAACAATCAAGATAAAAGCAAAATAAAGATTTCACTACCTGCAAACCAGTATGCTGGTGCAGATCAAGCCTATGTTACTGAGACCCTTGGCACACATGTACTTCCTTCTTGTTCATCTGTGAACAGTCAGTTTCATGGTCACCCTGCTTCTAAGGAAAAAGATGGACATTCAATTAAACCATCAAATCCTACAAGTTCTTTTGACCACTCTATGAAGTCTAACCGACCTGGTTCTCAAAAGGATTCAGATGACACAGCCAAAATTGACACTCAGATATTATGCCCAGATATGTCGTCATTAAGTATTGATAGACTTCAAAAGTCGCGACAGAGTTTTACTGATCAATCAAGGGAGCCATTGAGTTCCCAGATAGAAAGCAAAGTTGCAGTGTACTCTGATGAGAGTCACATAACAAGTGATACATCTGATTCGAGACTGGATTTGCAAACTTCATTTATACAGGATGTTACTTGTGGAAATGGAGATAATTCTTTATCTGCTTATGACCAAAGGCCTAGGGAACCAGAATCAAGTACTGACAGAAGCCACAATCCAAATTCATCAGAGTCTTTTCATTCTTCAACTCAGTGTCTTCTACTGTCTGACAATGTTGGATCTATTAAATCTGATATGCAAATTGTAGGGAAGTTTGACTCAATATTACCGTCTTCAGGTATACAAGGGATCTCTGATGGATATCGGGATGACATAGCTACCTGTAAAACTGCTTTGGAAAGCACCGATAGAAGTTGCTTCTCATTGTCTAATGTAGATCAGAGGAAGGAAATGAAAAGCTTTGAAGGTGGACTTACAGGTGCTAGCCGCAATATCATAGAAGATATGGAAGAAAGTAGTATAATATCAAATATTTTGTCATTAGATTTTGATCCATGGAGTGAGCCATTAACTTCGCCTCAGAACTTGGTCAAGTTGTTAGGGGATACTGATAAAAAACCACCACTAAGCTCATTCAAGCTACACAGCAGTAATCAGTCAAGATTCTCCTTTGCAAGAGAGGAGGAACCTATAAGTCAAACAATTGATTTGGAACCATCTCTTTGTTATATTGAGCAAGGTTTTAATAATTGTCCCAGCCACAATTTCTCCACTAGCAGAGGCTTTCAACCAGATAATCTTGCCAGTCGGCGTGGTTTCTCTCTAGTAAATAAGGACTCTAATAGTTTTTCCAACAGTTACCTTTCTCTCTCTAACCACAAATCATCAGGCAAGTTACATACTCTTCAGTTTGTTGTATGTTATTGTTTTGCGTGGATCTGTTGGGGTGGGGGGCTTGAATTACATTATTTGTTAGTTTGATGTGCTTTTAAATCCCATTCTTTCTCTGAAATCTTGAATCAGTCTCAAGATCTGAGATGTCAGCCCCACCAGGATTTTCAGCAACTAGCAGAGCTCCACCGCCAATCTTTATGTCTCATAATAGAATGGAGAATAATTTTGACTCTCTCCCTGGTTAGTTTACTAAACTTGGTTACACTTGCATTTGTTCTTTTTGTTTGTGAAACACTGCTACTACCTAGAGGTGTATGCATATCCTACTGGGATTTTAAATTCTTGAAAACAAAAACTATAGAAATTTGATTATCTTTCTTTCTTGTTCAATTTTATGACCACATTCTTCTTAGTAGGGAACTACTCACTTCAAACTCCTATGTTGAGGAATCAATATCAGGCTCCACCAACTGGAAATATGGTCTGCAATGAGGATGATATTGAGTTTATAGATCCTGCAATTTTGGCAGTGCATAAAGGGAACGTTCCAAGTGGCTCTAATGCCTCAGGCTTAAATGTGACTTCAGGCTTTCCTCTGCAACTGAGCACTTCTGAAAATGAGGGAAGACTTCATTTTTTAATGCAAAGATCACTTTCTCCACTTAAGAACCAGAGATTTCCTGATACTGGGGACAGTTTTTCTGCCTTTGGTGATGCTTATAGAATTCCTTCTGGGATTTTGGAGCAAACTCTCTCCAGTAATCTCTCCGCATTTTCATCAGTCAGTGTTCCTGAATCTAGGAGCTCTGTTATGTCAAATGGCAACTGGGACATCTGGAACAGGATTAATGGTCAAAATGATTTGGGTGTATCTGAGCTCCTTCAAACAGAAAGGCTGGGTCTTAACAAGCTCTATACTGGATATGAGGATTCTAAGTTTGGTATGACTAATTCAGGCAATTTATATAGAACTTATGGGTTCTAAGGTGCTTGAGAGAGGCTTTTTGGTTGGGCTAGCAACAGAAAGGATGAAATAATCATGGCGTGAACAATAGGATTGCTAAGACAACCTGACCTTTCCATGCTCAGGATGTTTCAATTGCCATTTGTAACACAACCCGCTGATTTTGGCTACTTCATAGACTTGCATCCAAAGATGGGAAGACTGATTTGTGAGTGCCTGAATGACCTATACTTCAAGTTTGGTAAAGAATCTAGCCTTTTGAAAAAGGTTGGTCAGAGGTCAGCATTAAGCTTGTGACTTTACTCTCTAGTAGTATTTTCACTTGGTGGTGCATATTTGTTATTTTATACTTGCTTTCGACTGTTTGAGGCCTGGGAAGTTGAGAAGAAGATTAGTCTTTGTAATGATGGAAAGATGTTTCACATATACTAATCAACAGACATGAAAGGGGTTGGAACTATCGATGGTTAGGTTCACTTGACATTGAGGTTACAAAGGACTTCTGAAATTGTGCTTATTCCTTTCCAATTTGTACTGTTTTTGAGTCCCGAGGAAGAGGAAACAACTTGCAAATGACTGTACACACTGATTTCAACCATAATCTTCTGACAAAAGATTACCCAGGCGAAAGAAGCTGAAGTCGAGGCTCAATAAGGTTTTATGCAGGATGCTAAAGAGGGTTGGATTTCATCTGCTGTTATCTGGTCATGCTGAGAACCGGGACACATTGCTAAACATCAGTTATGGCAAAAATGGGTTCGGGAGGAACCAGTTTGTCATTTTGATAGAGATTGTTTAGGTCACTATACAAACCCGAGCCAAAATTGATGAGATTGAAAACTCTTCATACTATATATAGCATATAGCATGTTCAATATGATGTCTGCTGTGAAAAGTTTGAATAGATATTATAATGATATATAGTAAAATGGTTGAACAATACCAGTGTGCAATGGTTGCTGATATTACTTTCCCTTGGCAAATGCCACCAGCATATGAATATGGGAGAATTGCACATTTCTTTTGAGTTATTAGGTAATAGTGAATTTAGTTTCTATGTTTCGATTATACTCCCATTAAATTAGTAGAAAATTTAAAAACTAAAAAATAAAAATCATGGAGGTTAGTGGTCTATGCTTACAACTCGATGACTAAGGTGACAACACTTATAAAACAAGAATTTAATTGTGTAAGTAGCATTGAATTGCTGTAGATGAATCTTTGGCATCTATATACACCCCCAGGTCTGTGCTATGTCACATCGAGACCTATTATTGCAATTGAAATTTAATCTTGATATTTCATTTGGCTATCATTGTTGCTCTACAATGCATATAATGCTCTGAATTTACAAAAGCTGTATGTGATCAATCAACAGTAATTGTACAAAAGAGTCACAATCTACCGCAATCAATAGGTCAATAGAAGACGTTAGGCTATTGTGTTGGCCTGACCTGGCAATAGTATTCCGCAGGTGTATTTGTTGATGCATTGGGGTACGCGAAGCAAAGATTCAGGGATGTCACCTTGGGAGCTGTCATGGGAGAAGTTGAAACAGCAACAGACTTGGTGGTAGCTGGAGTTGAGAATCCTGATGATGCTGCCGACAACATTGCTACCATGTTTGTAGTGCTAATGTGACCATGTCTTTGGCTCCCCCAGTTTAGCGGTCCTTGTGAAGAACACATCTCCATCCTTCTCTCACTTGCCATTTGCTGCCAATCGTTAAGCACATAGCCTAAGATTAGATTAGACTAGACTTTCACAACAAAAGTAAACTCACCGAAAATAATATGAGTGTGTTTTATTCATGGGTTTACATACTAGAAATGAGAATTAAAATTATAATGTTTGGTTGATAACTTTTTAAAACACAACTATGAAATTTGATTATTCCTTAATTTAAAAACTCATTCCCTAATTAAATATGGGTATCTTTCTATCTTATTGGTTATCTGAGTTTTAAGTTTAGATTAGTGCTTTTAGATATTTGTTTTGATATTTTTTTTATATTCATATTGGTGCTTTTGGATGTTATTATATTAGGATCAATTGTCTTAATTTTTTATTTTTATATTTTTAAAATCTTTATTTTCATTATAGGGTCATACATAATCACACATCAATATTAGTAATCATTCCAATTCCACGGCAAATTTTAATGTGGACCATGGTCCAAAACAATGCCGTTTCTTTTAATGAAAAGAAACAGAACCCGTTCTGTGTAATTAGCTTTACTTGTATAATATATTCAGTATCATTTTATATACATTATAGTTTCATTTCAGCACAATTATAGTTTCATTCGACATTTATACATACAGTAGTCTTATTACAGTAAGACATGTTACTAAATTTCATTTTATACACACTATAATCTTATTACAACACAACTAAATTATAATTTTAATTCAACTATGGTTTTATTAGACATTATAGACTCAAATATGTGAAACTGTTATTTAGTTTCATTTTATATACACTGTGTGAGACATGTTATTCAATTTTATTTTATACATACTGCAGTTTCATTTCAACACAACTAAAGTATCATTTCAATTCAATTATAGTTTCATTTGATAATATAAACACAATATGCGACACAGTTTTATTTTAGATACACTCTAGTTTCATTTTGTTATGAACACACAAAAAATATGAGATTTGTTAAAATGTAACGGTTTTTTTTTTTTTTTTTTTTTTACTTAAAAAAACGGCGCCGTTTTCGGACCATGGTCCACAAAGCTCTGTCGACCATGGTTCACAGTATAACAAGCGCAATTCCACCCTATTACCAAATATCCAAAATACTTTTACCAAAACCCGTTACCATTATCAAGTATTTGATTCTTATTCCCTCGTGCGAACCAAACACACCCTAAGTGTATTTCAAGAAAGTAAAACTTCTGTCACATGTCCAAATTTTATTGGACTAATAAATGAAATGAATAAAAACTATAGCTCATTTGTTTTTCAAAACCAATCACAGATTCACAGTATGTCATATCAATAAAGAATAGCGTGAGCGTACTGGTAATATTACTCATTGGTAATATTACTATTAAACTCGCAGCACAAGAGACAGTTGATTTAAAAACAAGTCTCTGCTTGGGAAAGAATATGCAGTGAAAGTATAAAACAACCCAAAGGTAAGCAATTTTATTCTCAAGAATAGTCCACAGCTTACCTCGGATTTAGGATAGACATTTGAATAGACTCCAGTGCACAGTTGAGGTTGTTCAGATGGTATCAATCTTGCATTGAGATCTGGACTAACAATTTTTGTTTCGCCAGATTTATCCATCTGTCATTGAAGACCGTAAAAGAAATCAATGACTCTAGCTACCGGAAAATGATGCAAATACATGAATAATTCATGGGGAGTATTATGTAGACATATAGTTTGGAATATACATCTGATGTTCCTGAATGGAGCATGTGGTACTGGAGATTTCCTGTGTTCCTGTTTTCTTTAGGAGAAGAGGTTATAATCCCCAAGTTCAAATCAAGATCATGCTGGCTACCTGCATTATTGGGCCAAGACAACTCATAAGTGCAGAGTTTCATGTACTCGTATTATTGTACTCCAGTAATTAAGGTCTTGCAGTTAGATAAAATATGATGATTGATGAATGTAGGCAGGCATATACCTTCATTTAGTGGGTCAGAGAGTGTTTGCCCATCATATGTATTGGGGTCAAAGTTAGTAACAGCCTCCCTCCCATTAAATTTGATAGCTGCCTTATCATAAGCCCTGATTTGCAGAAAACAAAAAGGGAATATTGGTTGAATGATGCATAATTGAGGGTAGTATTCAAATTATCAGAGAGAGGACAATATATGATCTTTTGGCATTAGGACCTTGCAGCTTCTACTTCACTGTCGAATAGCCCAAGATAAATATACCTGCAATGCAGCATTCCAATCCCTTTTATGAATACTGGGTTCCCAATTATTTCTTCTTCAATAGATTTGTCAGGGTTCAACCCAACTAGCTTTTTAAAATTTTTAACTACACTGATACTGACAATCAACCATAGATTTTAAGTTGCTTACTTTTTGCCTAGGAGCTGCCCCATCCGAGCCTCCCATCTGCCACATTTATGCAGTGTCACTCCTCTGAATTTGGAGGTCCCTCTTGAGAAACCAGTGCTCTGGCGGCGCAGCATATGTACAAATTCTTCTTTATTCAGACTTTTCATCTGCAGTAAAAGCACAAATTTCACAACCCTTACCAGAAAACTCAATAGATTCATATGAAACAAATATCATTTCCAACAGTAAGTTCAATTAGGTGACTATGCAGTATGCACCAATGATCTGAAAAAATTCATGTGAAAAAAAATATCATTTCTAACCTGTTTCATTCCATCCTTATATTCACTTATACTGAAATTTATGTCAGCATCAACTCCCCGGAATTTAAGTGCTGCTAGATCATATGCTCTGTAACATAAAGATTAAGAAATTTCAGGGAAGTACTACTATGAAACTGGAGATTGAAAAGCATAACAAATCAATCAATCAATTTACCTAGCTGCAGCATAAGCAGTGTCAAATCCACCTATCACAACCCAACACAATAAAACCATCAAAAAAATTTCCCAATTTAGAAATTCAGTACAAAGTGCCAAAAAAAGGCGAAGGAAATTAACCCAAAATGAAGAGTAGTTAAAGTTAGCTCTCTCCATACCCAAATATACTTGTTTGCCGGAGTCCCTGCATCAATTAATATGTATATAAATAAGTACTCCTTAACAAATAGAAGCTCAAATTTACAGGATAACTAAAATTAGTATATATGATTCTATACAAACGCATAATATCATCAGTATGAATCCAATAATTAAAAATCGCTAACCAGATATGCGATTCCCATCTACCGGTTCTTCTGTAGAAAGTGACTCCTCTATACTGTGAGCTCCGAGACCTCGGCCCTCTCCGGCTCTTTTTCACCTTTTGCGGCTGAGGCGGCGGCGGCGGCTGCTGCTGCTGTTGCTGTACCCTTCCGACCTCTACTTGACAAAAAGAGAGATTCACCTCCCTGTCAGGCTGCCCGGATGCTTCGCTCCGGTTCAATTCGCCGTCGCTTACCGGGAACAGCTGCCGCGTCACGAAAACCGGACGAGTCACCGGCCGATTCTCGTAACCGTCATCGTTTCCTCTCCCGGCTTTGAGGATCTCAAAATTTAAGGAAAACACGTCGCGGCCGCGCGTGGAGCAGGTGTCTTCCACACCGGCATTGCCGGATACCTTGGCATTCATCTGCGACGAGTGCGAGCTCGTCGTCCCGGATTCATCGGCTCTGGAACCTTCCCGAAGCCTCTCATATGCACTCTCGTCGCAGTGCAATACACTCAAATTGAGATCTAACATCACTACTCTCAACTCTCAACTCCGTAAATATTAATCCACACACAGCGATCAAACCGAATATATATATACGCACGTATACACACGTATATCTGTATATACAACCGTTAGCTTAAGCGTTAAGTATATATGGATCGATCAAAGAATCTTTTCCAGTTTCAACTGTGTAACAAAAGAAAGCGGAAGAATCGGATGAGAGAAACGGAGAAAAACTTGAACCTCTATAGACGCCGATGATCGGAATTTTCATATGCTTAAACGCACGATGAACTGTATCGGAAAAATATCTTGTCCTCTCCTCCTGATCATCGGACTATAATATATGTTATATAGATATAGGTATAGATATAGATATAGAGAGAGAGAGGGTAGGAGGAGCTGAAATGCGTACAGGAATCATCGCCGACTGTATGATACCATGAAGAAAACGTAGGAGATTTTTATTTTTATTTAAACTTTTAACTTTTTATTGGGGAAGACATTGGCCAATTTGGTAACATAGTTAATTTATTAATTAATTTTAATTTAATTGACAATTATTAGTTATTTGACTTAATTAAACAATCAATATAAGTGTTATTAATTAACTTTTTGTAACAATTTATTATTGTAAAACGTTAAAATTTAAAAAGTTGTTCAAAACAATTTTTTTTAAAAGTTTTTTAAGAAAATCATTTTGTATGTGCTTAATTGTTAGCGAACATTTAATTTACCAAATATCTTTTTACAATCACGTAATGCTATCAACTAACCAAACTCACTAACTCAATCCGCTAATAACTATTTATCAAATACCCTCATTATAGTCGAACGACATAACTGTGGCTCTTTACAATATTATATTGTAACAGAATCATTAGTAAAACAAATAATGTTTGATTTTTACCACACAATATTATTAGTTTCACGAGTTTTATTACACGCTTCTCAATGAAATATTATTTTTATATTTATAAATTAATAATAAATTGGTCGATTTCACCGGCTGAATTAAATTCAAAATTTTAAATACTTATGGTTCTATAAAATAAAAATAAAAATGCGTGGTGTAGGCAGTTGCGTATTTCCTTTGGTTTTGCGTGGGTCCACTCAAGATTTATATATTGTTTTCTTCTCTATTATTCTAAAATTGGTTTTCAAGTTTTAATAGAAAAATTCTACATATGGTAAGTTTTAGTTAAGAAATATGCATGTGAGAGTTTATTATCGAAATGTTCTCTCGACTATTGTAAAATTATCAATTTAATCCTCGATAATTATTTGTGTTCAATTAAGTTCTTCGATTTTGAAAATTTTAACCAATTTGGTCTTCCGTTTATTTTGACGTTAAAATCGGGACCAAATTAATAATTTTGCTATAGTCAATGGACCAAATTGATAATTTTGTTATAATCAAGGAACCAAATTGGTAATTAATTTTTTACTGAAATGGTCCCTTGACTATAGCAAAATTACGAATTTGGTCCCTTGACTATAGCAAAAATTATCAATTTGGTCCCGATTTTAACGGCAAAATAAACGGAGGACCAAATTGGTTAAAATTTTCAAAGTCGAGGGATTTAATTGGGCACAAAAAATTATCGATGACCAAATTGGTAATTTTGCAATAGTTGAGGGACCATTTTGGTAATAAACTCTGCATGTGATAAAGATAAAAAATTTGTAACTAGAATTTTGTAAGTAATATAAGTTGTGAATATAGACTTGTTCATATATTTAGAATATTTTAAATAATTATTTAAAATATTATAAATAATTTTCTAAAATTATTTTTTAATTAATTTTAGCACCATACCAAATAATTATTGAAAACTTTTAAAGTGCTAATCAACACATATTTGATTTTTACACCGCAAATAACCTAAAATGAACAGAAAAAGTTGAGTTTGTATCGGATACTATGGAAGTAGTGTCTCCATAATATTCTATACAAACCTAAAACTTCTTTCAAACTTTACGATAGAAATACCGTAGATTTTCTCTACTATTCGCGCAAGAAAAAATCGCAACAATTTCTAGTCACATAATTATTTGGGAATTACTTGTAAGTTGTTTGATTCTTAAAGGTTTAGGCCTACAAACATGTTATACAGTTTTGGAATTTTACTTAAGGGAAAATGACACTTTTTCCTCCTAAGTTATGTGCATATAGCACTTTTTCCCCCTAAGTTATTAAAGTGGCAGTTTTTCCTCCTCATTTATTTTAAAAGTAGTAGTTTTTCCCCTGAAATGTTAAATTGACATTTTTTCCCTTAAAAATAACTATTTCATTTTTTTTTATTCTCCAAACAACTATATTACTAATATGCATGGAAGATTACGGTTCGATACGAACCTAATCGAACACCGTAGCAATTGCACTTAAAAAATATGGACGGTTACGGTTACAATTCAAAACCGAAAAAATAAAATAAAATAATTGTTAAATTTAGACTATTTTTAAATAAGAAATAAAATTATAAAAATAAATAAATAAGTTTTGATTGGCGGTTCAAAATCGAAATTGGAACCGAACCGTACTGATTTATCAAATAAGTGTTTGATCATTTTCACTATATATGACTGTGGTTCAGTTCCGGTTTACGTTTCAACAATTATTTAATTTTATTTTTTCGGTTCTGAATCGTAACCAGAACCGTCCATACTATTTCGGTATGATTGCTACAGTGTTTGGTTAGGTTCGAACCGAATCGTGATCATCCATACATATAAGTAATAATTTGTTGGAGAAGAAAAATAATGAAATAATTATTTTTAAAGGTAAAAATGTCAATTTAAAATTTCAGGGAGAAAAACTGCCACTTTAATAACACAGGAGGAAAAAGTGCTATTTTCCCTTTACTTAATAATTTTGAGAAACAACCCCTCCATATCTAAATTAATTTTCTAGACATTGTGGAACTTTTTGTGTTGTTTTTTTTTTTTTTTTTTTTTTCTAATTTCATTCTAACTCGTAGTTTTGAACTTTTTAGTAAGATATTAATTATTATGAACGCTTTCATGACAAATTTGGTATGAATTCATGTCAGTTTGACATATGATTTGATGAAATGCATTTTCACTTCAAAGTAGTAAACTCATTTATTATAGTCGTACTCGAGAACAACTCAACTGGTCAATTGACTTAAAATAAGTTGAGAGTTGTGGCTTTGCTGGTCACATGAGGTATGAATTTGATTTTGTTGAGAGAATACTAGTGTACAAGCATTTGGATGTATATATACCGCTTAAAACATATTTAACAATTTACGTTTTCTATTGGTCATAAGCATTAGTAAACTATGTGAGATTTTTCTATATGTGAGATGATATTGAATTCGGACAAACGTCCCGTCATTATTTCATCGCTTTGCCCTTTGGGGAAACTGGAATTCCAAAGCAATGCAAGGAACAACTTGTACTAATTAATGCTCTGCGTTTCTTGAATCTACTTCCTTGCTTTTATCATGTCCTTTGTTTTAATGTTTGGCATCCTCAAATATCACGTGTCTGATTCACCCAATTGTGGTCTCCTTTCTACATCATCTATAACTTCCAAAAATAGCCTACAATAAGTCTATTTATTTAGGGAAAACTGAGCCATGTGTCTCACACGCAGAGTTTCTTTTAAATCTTTTTAAAGGGTGATTTTTTTTTTTCGAAACATTTTAAAGGGTGTTAAAATTTAAAAGTGTTGAAATCTCATAGGTTAGAACCATGCCTCAGGAAACAAATTCAAACCATTGATTTAGTAGATTTAACGATTGAAAATAAACAAAATTTTGTAATATTTATAAAAATGACACCGCTCATTTTAAAAAATTGTAATATTTATGAAAATGACTTCACTTATTTTCATCCATCAAATCTTGCAGATCAATGATTTGGATTTATGCACAAATTCTCACCTAGGAGTGGTTTTCATATGATTATATATATATATATATATATATATATATATATATATATATATATATATATATATATATATATATATATATATATATATATATATATATATATATTGGACAAGGTACTAGCCCGATTAAGTATATTCTTGATCTTACATGTCAATAAAGCAGTAAAAACAGTCAAAAAAAGCAACAGCAAAGAGAGCAAGTGGAGCCGTTGCAAGAGCACTGCATCATCAAAGAGCAGGAGGACACTTAAGCACCACCTCATTAAAGAATAAGAGTTATGGAAGGTCAACGCACTTATGGAAGAGAGTGTCTCAATTACTAAGGAGTCAGGACGTACACTTATTGAGAGGAACCATTGTAGACTTGTAGTTATTAGGAGGTCATTGTGCCTTGTAACCGTTAACTGTTATTCATTATAAAACCTGATCCCTTGTAACAGTAGGGGAGACACACTCTATAACTTGCATTCAGACTCTGGACTCTTAAGCAATACAATTTTGTTTATTTACAAACATACTCGGTGACATTAGTATCATCAACTTGTGCTTTCATTGAGAGTTTGAGATCAACTCTCAAGGAAGCTATCACGTACACCCATCTTTCTCGAAACAAACTAAAGCAATGACACAACCTAGATTCAACAACGTTCATGGTTCTCGCAACCTCAACCCCAATGGCAATGCTAGTAGACATTCCTGATCGATCTCCACGACCAAATCAACAACAACTGTGACAGAGGGCAGCAAATGCTCGGAACACCAATTTTGCCTGTGGACCTCCAGACAAGCGTCTATGCCATTCAACAAGCAAGAGTAGCACTGACCCAAGCCACCTGGTGGCATGAGTGCATAATCTGGTTCCCCGGTTGTTACCCCAAGATGAGGTTGAGGTGATATCATCGATGCGGGAGGAACCCAACGACGAGGAAGAATGCATGCAGAGGGCGACTGACCTCACTCCTAAGGAAGAGGGGCTGAGGGTCAAGGCCAATGTACAGAAGTAAGGGATGAAGGTGTTCAAATTGAAGGGTCAGGTGGAAGACTTGCCGGTTCTAAGCCTGTCCTAGAGCAGTTGGGCGAGAGACATTGGTCTAGGAGAGAATAGGGCCACATCTAAGTGTCGAGGGGTTATATATCAGAGGACCACACCAAGACGGAACCAGGTCAGTGAGTGTAATAGCTTGATAGGCGGTTGTGTAATCTTGCATAGCTCCCACAAACTACACATGAGATAAGGGGAAAAGGGGCGGGGTTAGTTTTATAAATCATACAAACTTAAAAATTTATAATAATGATAAAATTGACCACATATTTGTTTTTAGAGAAAATGCCCAAAATGGTCCTCCGACTATGGCCTTTTCTCAATTTCATACCTTAAGTTTCAATTGCACCTAATGTGGTTATTTGACTATTGAAAATTAGGCCAAAATAGTCATCCGTTAACCTACCGTCATCCAAGCGTTAAATATGAGGACAAAAAAGGGAATTCATCTCATTTGTCCACTTGTTTCATCTTGAAGGTTTAATGGTCATAGTGGGCCAAAAAGGAATGGCTCATCGGTTGCCATGCGTCCTCGGCACGTATATATATATATATATATATATACTCTATACACCATTCAGGCGGTGGCAAGACATCAAGAAACCGGCTGTGTCAATCGCCGAAAGATCAAGCCGTGCTCGGCGTCGCCAGCATACCGCTCTCCTCCATCCAGCGCCGCGTCGACGATCGCCAGGTGATTTCTAGATGGTTCACTTTCGAAGATCAGAACGAAGAGAAGAGAGTTTACAAAGGTAGAGTCCACCTGAGGCTATGTTTCGACGGCGGATATCACGTGATAGAGGAGGCAGCGCATGTGTGCAGCAATTATCGTCCCACCGCCAGACAACTCTGGAAACCGCCGGTAGGTACCATCGAAATGGGAATCATTGGATGCAAAAATCTTTTGCCGATGAAAACAATGAGAGGTAAGGGCTGTACCGATGCATATACGGTGGCCAAGTACAGCAGCAAGTGGATTCGCACTCGTACAATCTCCGATAATTTGTGCCTTATATGGAATGAGCAATACACTTGGAGAGTATATGATCCCTCCACTATAGTCACAATCGGAGTGTTTGATAGTTGGAACTAATTTTGCTGTCTCCGGCTGGATTGAAGAAAATGGGGGAAATTGAATTGGCTGCGAGGTTTGTTCGTTTCACTCCTACACTCAATTTCCTGCACGTATATGCGCAACCAATGCTGCCAATTATGCACCACATTCAGCCGCTGGGCGCGGTCCAACAGGAGTCATTACGGACGGTGGCCATGAAATTACTCACAACGCACCTGTCCTCGGTCTGAGCCGCCGCTAAGGCGCAAGGTCGTGTCCTACATGCTCGACGCGAACTCGCACTCGTTCAGCATGCGTAAGGTGCGTGCGAATTGGTTTAGGATCATCAATGTTATCGCGGCGGTTATAGATGGGGTGAAATGGGCGAACGACACACGCGTCTGGAGAAACCCGATGGCCACTATTCTCGTGCACGCCTTGCTGGTGCTGCTGGTGCTGTTCCCCGATCTCATCATCCCCACCTTCGCATTCTACATCTTCATGATTGGCGCGCGGAACTACCTGTTCCGGTCTAAGGACAAACTCAACCACTTCGACACCAAAATCTCACTGGTAGAGTCCATTGATTGCGACGAGCTGGACGAGGAGTTCGACGGAGTTCGACGCGGCTCTCGATGGAGGAGAGCGGTGTGCTAGCGATGCCGAGCACGAATTGCTCTTTCGGCTTGTCCATACAAACTTGCAGAAGGAAATATGTCTAACTTGTTGGGTGTTTTTTTGCAGGGATATTGGCGATGTTGGTGTTTCTTGGATTTATTATTCATAGTCATAATCTAGCACAATTTGACTGGCAAAATTTAAAATAATCTACATGACATCAGACTTGACGCTAAAATGACGCCATAATACTCTGTACTATAAATTTCCTATTTTACCCTCATATTTGGCGCTAAGATAACATCAAGACTAACAGAGGACCATTTTGGCCTAATTTTCAATAGTCAAAGGACCACATTATGTGCAATTGAAACTTAAGGTATGAAATTGAGAAAAGGCCATAGTCGGAGGACCATTTTGGACATTTTCTCTTTGTTTTTACTAAAACTTACAATCATTGATGAACCTTGATAGACAGTTGTGTAATAGCTTGCATAGCTCCCACAAACTACACAGGAAATATAAATCACACTAGAAAGACCCTATGTAATAGACTCGATTGAGAGTGTGCTGCCAATAATTGAATTTGTGACCTTTACATACGAGAGTCACGATCCATTTACTTTTACGTCCCTTTCGGGGCCATTGTTATTTTATTATTTTAATTTTTAAGAATGTTCCTTTCACGGTTTAATTAATGATATGTGACTGTTTCATAGTGCAATGGTATATGTGAACAAATGTTTAAACACAATTTTACATATAAATAATGTTGCGGTTTTTATTTATTTATTTTTTTATTATTTTTTTTAAGTAGTTGTTGGTATAGTTCATTGGTTTACATTAGTTAATAAATATTTTTTAAAAAATGTATAAATTGTTATGTACAAATTAAATGACATGATTATTTTTTTTCATACAACATCTGACATCCGATATTTTTACCAAATTAAATTTAATATGAACTGTTCACTTATCGACTATCCCAATTATATTTCATTCTTATAAGTACTACTAGTTTTATACGTGCATTGCGCGAATGGGTTAATGACCAATGTTTATATTTAAATAAATATTTGAAAGTATATCAATGCAAGATTATATAGGAGAAGTTTATACATGGGTAATTGAATGTCGAATTTTTTATTATTTAAATATCTAACTCAAAGTATATGAATCCAAGATAATATAGAAAATTCATTATAATTATTACTAGAATAAATGTTTGCAACCTTGTAAAATCGATAGTCTAAATATTTGGTCTAAAAATGATAGTCTAAATAAATACTACTTTTAATTTGAATTTTTCTAAGTGGTTCTTAATTCTCTTTTGAGTAATATTGTCATTGTCTTCATCTTTACTATTTGTTCTCTTCATTTTTGTTGGTAGTGTGTTATTTGTAATTCGGATATTGTTGGTAGCATAGATGACAACGTCATGCAATGAGATTATGATATAGCTAGGAGCTATGGACTTTCCTTTAGGTGTTCTGCTTGGGGTTCATTTGGTTCAACCATTATTGTTGAATGAGTTATTGTGGATAAAGAAATCCCTAGTTTAAGAAAAAATATTAAATAAATTAATAAAAATTTGAAATTTTAAAATATTATGTATTCCAAAGATATTAAAATGTTGTTTCTCGCTTCAATTTGCTGGGTAATGGGTTATTTGAGTACTTTCATTGTCAACAAATCCCCCAAGTAATTAATATGAATGGTTTCAAACTATTTTTTTTATTTTTTTTCATGGTATTAAAGAAATATATATTTATCATTTTTTTTGTGTAACTACTAATTTATTTAATTCAATAAGAGTAAAATAGAGTGATTCCACTTCAATTTGTTGGGTTATTATTTGAGTACTCTCTTTGTCAACCAATCCCCAAGTAGTTAATATAATTAGCTTCAAATTATTTTAAAATTTTTTTTCGTAGTGTTAATAAAATACTTGGTAAATAAATATATAACATTATTTTGCACTATAACTTTGATATTTAATTATAAGATATTGTAAAAATAAGATAATGGAAAATGTAATGAATATCAATTGATAAATTTGAATGTAAAGAATCTTTGCATGATAGAAAATAAAGACAATATAACTAATGAAATTATTTCTCTTATTTAATTTAATTTTTTTGATAATGAATAATTTTTTCAAAGAAAGGTATTGTAGACACATAATTCTAAATTAAAGAAATACATATGTATCATTTTTTGTTGTAGCTACTAATTTATTTAATTTAATAAGAGTAAAATAGAGTGAGAAACTTAATTATGTCAAATTTGATTGAGATGAGGTTCGAACCTAAGACCTTTCTTATAGAAATTAATGGGTAAGTTAAAAGTTAGCGAAATATTAACGGAGAAGAGAATATTTAACGGAAAGCTTAATGTATAATCATAAAAGTAAGGTTAAATTAAGTAATTTCTATTAATAATATTAATCTGAATTATCTTAACCATCTATTTGATTAAATAATTTATCTGAACCATCCATTTGATTAAATAATTTGGCCGTCATTTTTTCTATCAATTTTAAACCTAACTGTCTTTGTCTCTTATAAGTATAGTAGATTTTTGTTCCCTCCAATGTTCAAAATGTCTGTCTGCTAATGCCCTTTTCAGAATGTCAATGATTGGCAGCGCAATATATATTGGTTGGTTGTTGCAGCTACTTATGTTGCATGCAATTAATGCAATTAACGCAATATATATCGGTTGGTCTGCTAATTCCTTTTTTGTTTTTTTGGATTGGCTACTTGCATATGGCTAAATCATTCTTGATAATTGTATTGATTTATTTTATAATTTTTAAATTAGTTTTATAACATTATCATTCTTTTTTTTTTAATTATAAAAGCTAAATATCTGTTAGCCGACAAACAAATTCAGTGAAAAACTAAACATTTTCGGCTATTCTTTCCGAACCAGTCCAAATATTTTATAGGTCCGGGGTGAGATTAAAAAAATGGACCTTATATAAAAAAGCTAAAATTTAAATTTAATAAAACTAAAAAAACGATAATATCAAATAACATGAAATAAGATTAAAAAAACTCTTCAACAATGAAATAA
Source organism: Ipomoea triloba (assembly GCF_003576645.1). Classification (NCBI taxonomy): domain Eukaryota; kingdom Viridiplantae; phylum Streptophyta; class Magnoliopsida; order Solanales; family Convolvulaceae; genus Ipomoea; species Ipomoea triloba. The sequence continues at coordinate 19,621,207 of NC_044929.1, forward strand.
AATTGCAAAAAAAATAAAATTGATTTAACACAAGAATGCGCCATATAACTAACAGTAAGATTAAGACTATGACAAGCACATTTCAGGTATAAATCTCGTTTCACGAGAATAGTGTATATATACCAATTTTTTATTTCTCCATATTCATTTGTACTTATATGGTCACAAAAATTTTGAGATTTTATGAGTGTTCAATATTTATGTTAGAAAAAATTAAAGTTAATTCACAATATTTGTATTTATTTATATTTTAAAAATTAAACATCAAATATCATATGTAAATATTAATGTGATTATTGTACAATTCATTCACAACTTATATAAATCACATTAATGACAAATCAAATTCCATATTTCTTTATATTATAGGCCCCTTCAAGCATGGACCGGCCGTGCTTCTTTTAGTTTCTAATTTATTTCAATAGCTTTTATAAGTTGTTATGTGATGCTAAATGTTTCTTAACTTAAGACACAATTCAATATCTATACCTAAGACTCTTTGTATCTTTTAAGTTTTATTTAATAAAATTACCCTTTTTCCTGATTAAAGTATAAAAAAAAAGTCAATAAATAGGGATTGAATGTGGAAGAACCAAATTAAACTATATATATCTGCACTTATAACACAATTACTTGCACCAAAGTTTGAGTTATTTATGAAAATGTTACCGCGTCGTTTTTCTTATTTATGATTCGTTGATCTGGACATGTGGACAGCTGTGAAGCGTTCTCATTTCCTTCTTGGGCAGCAGTTCGCATGGGAGCGCCCCCCCATATATATATATATATATATATATATATATATATAGATTTTGGTTCAGGTGCGGCCGTGCGGTCACACACCACTCAATGTTACGAAATACACCACTCAATGTTAAGAAACACACCACACAAATATGCACTAATATGCATTGTGGTGTGTTTCTTAATATTGTGGTGTGTTTCTTAACATTGAGTGGTGTATTTCGTAACATTGAGTGGTGTGAACCGCACGGCTGCACGGGAGAGCACGACCGATCTTGACTATATATATATATATATATATATATATATATATATATATGGAGAGGTTCCTGTGTGGTTGTGCGGTTACTTTAGGTGCATGATTTTTCTTTTTAAGGTGCGTGATTTGTATGCTTAAGATCCGTGAGTTGTTGAAACTTTAGGTGCACCGTACCATTTTAAAACCTTAGGTGCATGGTTTGCATGTGTTCTTAAGGTGTGTTCTTAATTGCAAAACTCATTCCGTAATAAAATAAGGGTTTCATCCCTTCCTCCTCAGCCGCTTCCCCAACTATTAATAATTATTTCATTCCACCCTACTACCAAGCATGCAAAATACTTTTACCAAAACCCATTAGCATTACCAAATATTTAATACTCATTACGATTTCGATTCACATGTGCAAATCAAACACACCCTTAGAGTTTTTGGTTGATGTGGAAGAAAGAGAAGGGGTAGAGATAATGGACGGGTTTGTATGCTAAGTTGGGGAGTTTTTGTTAGGAAATTAAACAAAAAAAAAAATAAATAAATAAGAAAAATGCTCCTGTTTGAGACACTTGCATGTTTAGCATACGTGTCCTCTTCCCACACCTATTGGGCATGTGAGAGTAGTTGCGAGTTGACAATCACTCTTTCTTTTTACTCTTATTTTTTATTATTTGTTTTTCGTTTTAAATCTATTTGGCACCAAAAATTTAGAAAAAATAAAATCTTTCATTGAGATTGCTCTGTGATATTGTATCAACTATCAAGAGATAATATATTCTGAACAATCTCTTTTATTTGTGGCCTTTTTTTAGACTTATTTGTGGCAACTATTATTATTATTATTATTATTATTATTATTGTGACAAGGAGAATCTATAGTCAAATCTGACTGATAAATTAACCTAAGTCTATAGTTGATCGTCTTAAACTAAGAAGACAAATAAATCACTCTCATTTAAATTTGAAACCTTGCGTTACATATCAAACAATTGAACCGACTGGTTATTATTATTATTATTATTATTGTGAACAAAGAAAATTTTGAATGTATATATTTTGGGATTCAAAATTCTAGTTACAATATGTATCAATATGCGGTGTGGGTATAATATCTCTGGATGATCCTCTGATTCTTCAATTGATCGATGTCTTGACGCTCCATTGAAGGGCCCCCCGGATCTCTAGTGGCTTGATCTTCAAAGAAGAACTTATATGTTTGTTCTTCTGAAGGGCCTCCGGGTTCAAATGGCTTGATCTTCAATTGGAGATTTTGATCAATATGATAGGCATGGAGGAGCTGGGGACTTTCAAGGTCATGGGGCTTTTATTTTCATAATCATGATCTCTAATTCTCTAAATAAGATTCAAGCTATTTCTATGATTTTTCTTAGGATGAATACATAGAAATAAAAGGTCCTATTTATAGCTGTAAGATAAAGAGTTTTGATAAATTCAAACTCTTTTGATATTATCTAATTAACAAATTAGATAATATCAATATTATCCAAATACATTTAAATATACTAATATTTAAAAAATAACAATATTTAGCAAATTTTCAGTGTCAACAATTATTATTATTATTATTTGGGCAGCAGGGCAAGCATCAAAATGCGCAGTGTTGATGCTTAGATCCATCAAAAGAATTAATTAACCATTATTATGAAAGAAAATATTATTCCCGATGAAAAAAATAGGAAAAAAAAAATTGATTTTTCCTTGTGATCATCAACATATGAGATAATGATGAATAAATTGTATCTAAAAATTAGCGTGACAACTGACAATCGCGCTTTACTGTAGGACGTGACATTTCTTGGATTATTAGCGCTTAAATTTCTGTGAATTATACACGAGCTCAAATATTTAAATCAAAACCTTAACGTCGTACTTTGTACTTAATTAATATAATTACTATACTTCCTAGGACGAGAACATACCACGTCGCTAACCATATTATAAAATTTAAAAAATATATAAACCTACTTTCCATCAAATCGGTGGCTTCTACTTCGTACCTGTCGCCATGTTTGACTGCTTGGGTTTTCTTTGGTTTTAGTAATATAAACAATTTTTCTTTCCCAATTTTTCTTTTTTAATGATGATATAAATCCGTCTAATCTTAAATTTGGACGCCACTATAGTGTTACTGTCACCTTTTTCCTATCTTGTCTTCGTGTCTATCATGGTAAAACATGATTGGAAACCTTAGGACATCCACAATAGAAATTTTTGCGTGGCTTTTGAGGAGATTTTGACTAAAGTATAAAAAGTAGAAGAATGAGAGAAATGTTTGATGTTATTACAGAAAGGCTTGATTTTTGTCTCCAAAAGTAGGCCCTACCAAAACAAAGAAATAGTGTTGTTCAATAGCGTGAAGCATCCAGTTGGGCACGTTAAATTGTATTTTTTTTTTTAAAAAAAAATTTGCTTCTCAGGTTTTTTTTCCCCTTCACTCTCATCTTCTCTTTTATAGTCACACGTGCAAAAACTTCACAAATCTATGCCTATTGGGGATGCTCTTAGTAAATTTATTGTTGAGTATTTTGTCCGTGCCAACAAAGAAAAAACATGAGAGAGAAAGAAAAAAGATACAAGAAAAACTAAAAATATAGTTGGTAGGGATTGCGCACTTGTTGAACACACCTCGTTCTTTATACGTTTTTTTTTTGTTTTTTGTTTTTTTTTTAAATTCTAAAGTCATTAAAAACTTAGATTTATAAGGAGAATTGAGTTCTTTCTCTCTCCTTCATATATTTATATTAAGCTAAAAAGCTGAGCAAAAAATCATATTTAAGGGCTCGACCTTAAGAATATTTAAAGGGGTTAGGAAATAATAATTTTAAATATTTATAATATTTGTGGTTATAATTTTTATGTAATTCACATTAATTTAATCATTCAATAATACACATTATAATTAGATGCTCACCCTGTCAAATCCATCCTATCATTAAATTTCTCAAATAAAAAAGTTAAAGAAAATAAGTACAAAATCTTTAAAGATCTATGTGCACCACCTACTTTGATATCTCTATTGAAATTTTGTTTAAGTTGAAGAAGATGGGCAACAAAAATGCGGTGATCGAGTTCCCTCACCATCGTTACTCTCCAGATGATGATTGATTTTTTTAAAAGGATAAATTAATTTTCGCAAAAACAAAGGATAAATCAAGAAAAAATTCAATAAGAGAGATTATATATATTGAGATATTGAGAACTAGTGAAATTTCTCTTCCTAATATTCTTTGTTGTTATGTTCAAAAAAATATTCTTTGTTGTTAACATAGAGTATTTCTTTATTGGTATTCATATACTACGTATTTATTAAGTTATGATTTTTAGTTTGATTAACAAGTATATAAAAATAAAAATTTAGTAACATTCTTTTTAAACAAAATATACATTAAACAAAAAAAAAAAAAAAAAAAAAAAAAAAAAATCTGTAGAGCACGAGGTCCACGCCGCCTTTGATTGTGTCTAGTCAGTAGTACATTATTATTATAATAATAATTATTTATTGTTCCTATTGCCCATTACCCATCTAAATAATTTGATATCAACCAAACTTTCTAGCCTTTTAATTAAGTAGCTTAGCTTCTTTCAAAAAAAAAAAAAAAAGTAGCTTAGCTATGTCGGATATATAGTCATTAACATTCACTTATCATCTTAGAAAAACCAAAAGAAATAAATAATAAAAATCAGTAATTAAAATTAAAAGAATTAAGTAATTTTATATATATATATATATATATATATATATATATATATATATATATCACAATTAATATAACATATTTAATTTGTATTGATGAAATATAGTCTTATTTTATAATTCAATTTGGACCTTTACAAAAAAAAATTATATAGATTTAAAAATATTATACTTATTGAAAAATGTTATGAAATAAAAATAATTTACAAAATAAACAACTACAATTCAAAATTTTACTTTAAAACATTTGTTTGGTGCATGTTAACCATTTACCAAATTTTTATATTTATATTTGATTTGAAATGATCTTGAAGAATGATTACGACCTTACAGGTAATTCACTTACTTATTGCCTATTCTGACTCAAAATTTTAAAGTTATATTTTTCCTTCTTTTAAATTACATAATGATCAATGTACTATTTTTTAAACATATGATAAAAATTTTAATCCAACGAATTAGATGGTAGGAGTGTAGTTTTGTCAAAGGAAAGTACGGTTGGATGGGTGCGCTGTCGGCTAGTTGTACTGTGTACGAGGTTTAGGATATATTGAGGAATACGTGGAGGATTCGGGTCCATTCATGGAACGTTTTGCTATCATATCTCATCCGCATCTTTAGTCAATCTTTCCCTTTTTATCATTATTTTACTGCCCAATTATTTCGTTTCTATTTTTGTTCATTTTTTTAATTCCCCTGTTGCCCTGTCCCTGTCCCGCGTCAATTATTGAAAGCATTTGCAGTGTACATTTACCCAAATGCCACCCCGTCATTATACTTTCCTTTTTCGTCCTGCCGTCCAATTGTCCCTATTCCCCCATATGGGACCCACCAAAAGAAAATTTTAAAATATCAGTTATTTTTTTTTTTTGGGTGGTTTAATGCATTATAAATATTTATTACTAATTTTTTTACTTTTATTTTTTATTGACAAGAAATCCACAACTACTAATTAATGATGTGTATTGAAAAACCCTAAAATGTCAATAGATCATTCTCATTGGGAGTTAAACTTATAATCGTATAGTTACCAAGTCAACAATTTAACCAGTTTAGTTGAGATTTTGTGTCATGTAATATAGAATATAGACATGCTATGATTTAACAATTTAGTATATTATTGGCAAATTTAACCTATGACAAGTAGAAATTGTTGACCGTTTCTTCCTCCTCAATTCACACTAAACTTTTTTGTGTGATTTTCTTTCAATAAGCTTGTATGGTTGACTGTGTCCTTTCTAATATAATAAGGCATAACACTCTATTTATTGAACATCGTATGTTAAAATTGAGAAAAGTATATACATTACTGAACCTAAATTCAAATTACTCGACTATTATTGAACTATACTTTAATACATGAGTTAAATCTAATAAAATATTATTTAATATTCTAATCTAGAAAATCCATAAAGTATGAGACTCACAATAAATGATATAAGTTCATATATATATATATATAGATTACTTATATGTAAATTTCTTAAAATTAATCTGAATTAATTAAATAAGTCAAGTTAAATAATTTAAGATTGAACTCCGTCTCTCAAACTCCAGCCTCTTGATTCCTTATCATCTTTTTAGAAAACAAACAAATAACCTACACAAAAATGGACAGAGGAATCCTGAGTTTTCATTTTCAAACTCATCACATTATGAAACATAGGAAAAAAAAGAGATCTAAAAAGTGAACACAAGAGATTATATTATATATGTGTGGGATTTGTAATATATTATTTCTTTTAATTCTTCGATGGTGACAAAAGAAGATAGAAACACATGCTATTTATTATTATTATTATTATTATTATTATTATTATTGGTGAAGAATATTAGAATTGTTTGGAAGGCGTTGCACTTTTCATTTGTAACCATTAATTTGGATGTTTTAAGGATAAGATTGAAGTCACATAAATCATACCAAAGACGTTACATCATGAGCAGTTGTGACACGAGTAAAACTGTTCTTGTACGTCGATCGTCGCCCTCTATCGACATTAATTTAATTTATTTACAGAGAAATAATGGTATATGCCAACCATCCCTTGCCACGCACCCCTTTCAACAACTCATTCTCAAGCACTCAACTTTCAGAGCCTATGAAAGAATTTATAAAATAATTTTTTATACAAAAATAGAAATTATAAAGTATTCTTCAATTTTGGAAATAGTATACTTGTGTGTGTGTGTTTTTTTTTTTTTTTGTTTTAAATTTATCAGAAAGGTGAATTGCACTACTAGATAGAAATGAAGTTAGGTTAGGCTGTGACAAACACTGGGCTTATCTTCTTTAATCACACTCTGAATTGCACTTGAAGGCTCCTCGAAAGAGCGAGAAGGCCGCTAGAGTGTCAGTTGTTCTATTCTGCTCCCTAAAGATGTGATGGACCCTAACCTCATCAAAGCTCATGCTAATTTTTATTTTTATTTTTGGGTTTTTGTGTTTTTAAGAGTTTAAGTAAACAATAATATAATTAATATGTTTTCAAAAAAAATATATAATTAATATAAGTTTTGGTCTCTTGACTATATTACCATTTTCATGTTTAAATTTGTTATTCAATATTTACTATCAATATGATCACGTTTATTTTTATTTTATTTTTTTCTAATCAACAAAATCTAATTAAAAATATTCAAAATCTTATTAATTTCACCAAATTTCACCTTTAGCGTTTTACTTTTCATAAGAGTATCTTCTATGTGGATTACATGGTATTACCTAGGCATTGAGTATCTTTTCAATATGATTTGTTGGCTATTATACATTGCATGTATTGTTTTTTTCCTGTGTGATTTGTAAGCGCTATTACAAAGGGTAATAAACACTAAGTTTAATTAATGTATACTCTCGGATAATGACTGTGAGTTTTTCTCGTCAAAAAACAAAAAAAACTTATTGGCCCAAAAAAGATGATTTGTACGTAGAAGAGATAAGTATTGTGGAGAGCAATCAGCATGCGTGGCATGGACAATCTACGTAAGAAATTGGGCTTTGGAAGTAAGTAGGTTGAAGTGCCCAATGTTTTAAATAACGTTGTAGACATATATAGAATATAGTCCTTGTCCATCTAAATAAAACATATATACCATCTTAAAGTATGGCTTCAATGTCAGACAACGTAGTTGGAGTGCCCAATGGCCGGATTGGTTATATGCAAATATGCAATTGCCGTTTAAACTTTTTGCTTTCAAGTTAAGGGCACTTTGAATTGCCAATTCATGTTTAATATTACATGAAAATTTTAATTTTTTACCAATACAATCGGCAAATATTTAATTAATATAATGACATTCTTATTTCTTTTTTTTTTGTTCGTGATAGGAATCAAACCCCACACTGTCATTGAAAACTAGTCTTAAATAAAATTTCGCATATTCACTAAATTAGTGTCCTAAGGGATACTGACATATTTATATAAGTAAATTAAAAAGATATATAAGTATTTAATTTCTAAATATTTTAATATTTTCTTGTAGTGTAATATGAGATTCTTTGTTTACGTAAGAGGTTTTGAGTGAGTCGTTACTTCGTACATTGTTATTTTTATCTTTATATGCAAGTCTAGTCATGAATAGTGAGCTTTTATGTTATTAAACAATTGAAAAATATCACATTTCAACCATCCGAAAGTAAGGGCTCATGGCGTTTGTAAGGCCTTTGTGCCTCTTTGATATTCAATAGAAGTTGGTTTTTTTTAAAAAAAAAAAAAAAAAAAAAAACCATCCGAAAGTGATTAAAAATTTAAGGCTTTTGGTCATAAAAATTGTTTTAAATCACTTTTTCAATCATTTTTCGAATTAAAAAAAAAAAAAAAAGAAGTTGTCTATTGGTATTACCGATCACTAGTCAAAGTGGTTAGTAATTGAAATTTTAATTTACTAGATTGTCGATTGACTTGTTATCTTATAATTTGATGATTGATGGTCAAAATTTCTAATCACTTTGGTTGGATGGTTTTTTTTNTTTTTTTTTTTTTTTTTTTTTTTTTTTTTAAATAATAGCCATGATTACAGAATAGTTATTTTTGGGTACCTATACATTAATATAATGATAAAACAAGAGTCATTCACGCAATCACAAATGCATATAACTAACTAAAGTATCAAGGCCAAAGACCTTGGCCCTGTTTGGTAAATGGCTATTTGGGTTAGAAGGTATGATTTGTTAATAACATTAGCTGATTGTAAAAAGTTTGATAGATTAGCTGTTAGCTGATAGCTGTTTGGTATAATTTTTTTTCTCAAAAAGCTAATTGAAAAGGCTGCTTTGAGTAGCATTTTGAATTTTAGTATTTTAGAGTTACAAAAAGCTTATTAACCAAACAACTAATAGTGATCAAATAAGCCAAAATTGGCTGATAGGCTGATTATTTACCAAACAGGGCCCTTGTGGTCTAGCGGCACCCGGTTTACACTCCCAGATGGAAAGGAGTGGGTTTGAGTCTCAGTAGAGGCGACTGTGACTCTTTGTGCTTCAATAGGTACAGAGTTAGTAGTATGGACTAGCAAAGTGGAAGTAGTTGGATTTAACTTAAGTAATTAATGTATCAAATTTGAATCTTATAAATGAACCAATGAATTTCTTAAAAAAGTTTTTATATGTAATTGATAGTATGAATCTTATAATTTTATAAATGAAGCAATAAGTTTCTTAATTTGTTTTTATATGTAACTTGATAGTAGTTAAATTACACATTAGATAGTTTTTGACTTTGTTATATTGACTCTTCTCAACTTAGGTGGTAGGTTTTTAATGTACCTTACGGGAAAATGCGTTTTCTCATACATAATTGTTTGTTTGTTTAGTCTAGATTCATGTAGTTTGTTTGATTGATTGCTTTTTTTTTTCCAAATTTCTATAAAAACAGATTAATTATAAGGTAACTTAAATGACTATTGAATATTGAGAGATTTTTTAACAAAGTATTAAAAAAGCTAAGGATCTTTTAAGTGTGATGGGATTGAATTTAATTTCCTGAACTTGAGTCAAGGACGCGCTCCATTTGGTTAGAACTGCGCACCAATTGGCTGAGATAATGAAGTTGGACCAAGGGCATGATGGGTCAACCCAAGATATATGGGAGACTGTAGAAGCTGTTATAATTTGCATGAGATCAAGTGGGTCGGGGTTGTAGGAGACTAGGAGTATCCCAGTGATGGAACTAATTGACCGGAGTATATAATTACAACAATTATCTGATTCAGGTCCATCTTGTAAAGTGAGTCTGGGTCAAAAACTTAAAATACACAATTTATATACTGAATGTTCACAATTTTATATACTAAATGTTCACAATTTACATACTGAATGTTTACGATTCGAACATTCAGTATGTAAATTGTGAACATTCAGTATATAAATTGTGTATTTTTAGACCTGAATTCACAATATAATTTGTCATATAATTATGTACGGATCAACAAACTCGCATAAAATGTAAAAGGGGTAAAATAGAAGGATAATATGATTGCAATAATATTTCTTTGATTAATAAGATTATTACAAGAAGATTGTATAATAATTGAGAGATGCTAACAATTGTACAATGTCAATTTATAAAAAATAATCCTAATTAACTTGCTAATTTTACGGTGGGACATAAGGCTAATTCAAGGCCCATCCATGCGGTAGGCTACATGAATAAGTCAAGACCCATCATTCTGGACTCAGAGACGGACTTCAGACTCTCCTTGGGCCACTCGAGTCATCTTCTCAAACCCCAAGCGATGGGCTCCTAGACCCCTGGGTCCAATTATTGGGCAATTTCCAATATATCCATCACCCAACAGTAGTTTTTACAAGGATTTTGGCTGACACAAAAACTGATGGTGTGATTTTTGGTTGATGGGAAATTGAGTTTTTATTTTTGGGAATTTTTTCTGCTGCAAATGAAGAATTTTGGAGAAAAAAATTGTATGCTTGGGAGCACGTTTGTGCCCACTCTGGATCTTTTTGTTTTGTTTTGTTTTGTTTTGTTTGTTTGTTTGGTTTTTTTTTTTTTATTCTGTTTGTTTAAATGGCCGTTGCCAACTTATTTTTTTTAAAAAATAAATTGTTTGTTTTTTATTTTTTGTTACAAATAAATTAAATATGTAACATAATTTTTATGTAATATATACTTTTAATAATATAAATTTTATTAAATTTTTATAATTATTAATTTTATTAAATTTTGGATGATTTAATTACAATTATAATTAAAATGATTAAAATAATTAAAATATATTTGATATTAATTGGTGGGTCCACAAAAAACTTGAAAACTAAATAAACTATTGAGAATAAATATTTTTTGAGATTGAGTGATGCAGTGGTTAATGAGGTGTATGCTAAGGCTCATAAAAATAATTGAAGAAAAAACCTCTAATTGTTGAGGTTGCTTTTATAAATTTACACATCATTATATGATCGAATAGTGTTGACCCTAAATTTTCGACATAGTGTTCCAAATAGATGTGACTTTTGCATAGGAATTGAATTCACTCATGGTTAAACTAAGATTTTAATTTTTGTTTTATAAAGGAGAAAAGAAACAAGGGCAAAATGCCATGTTTTTCCACAACTAGTGATGTGGGCAATGACGGATCGGATCTTTTAGAGTTTATTAGTATTTTGTTCACAAGTTAATTTTGGGTTGTTACTTGTTAGTTGTAGTTATTTCTTGTCCGTCCATCTCACCTTATCAGATCAGATAATGATGATGTTTATGCCAATTTTGCAATTATTAGTATTAATAGTATATAATTAATTATAAAAGTTTTAATAATTCAGGTAACTTTTTATTATTTTTATATATAAATTACTAAGTTTATTTTACAAATTGACAATTTAATTATTATATTTGAATATTTCTATTATTTTATGTTTTAGTATAACTAATGAATTTTGTTATTTTATTATGTGTAAGTCATTTAAACATTATTTTTTGAAAAAAAAAAAGATGATAAATGGTGGAAACCTGTAGACTCTAGTGGGCCCGCACCTGCACTCAGTGGGGTAGGGGTTAGTTTTAAAAAAGTCCACCAAATGCGAGTTGGGGTGGGGAGAGTGGAGAAAATATAATTTAAATCGAGTGATGGATGTAGCCCTCCTCGACTCATTGTCATCCATAGGCATGGTATTAGGTAGTAGATACTACTTTTGGTTGGAATTATTCTAAGTTTTAAGTTCGCTTTTCGATAAGTTTGTCATTGTCTTCGTCTTCATTGATTGTCCACTTCTTTTTTGTTGGTAGTGTCTCATGTGCAATTGGGTTACTGATGCTAGTTTGCAAAAAGAACATATTTGGTCTGATTAATTTTATTACATTATCAAAATAGATGCATGGTATCCCTAAGTTGATTCTCTTATACTAATATTTATAAAATTGACCCGTCATTTTTTATCCATTGATCATCATAGATGGATATATGGATCAAATTAATTGACATACACTTATTATGAGAAACCTAGTAAAAATTCCCCCACCTCCCCCACACATGGTAATTTATATCGTGGATCAAGGTGCACAATGCACCAAAACGACGTCGTTTTGGCCATTTTAATTAATGGTTTGTTTGTTTTTTTTTTTTTTGGAAATCAAGTTTCGCGTTTCGACCGGTCTGTGCATTTGTGTTAATATTATGTGTATTCTTTGAAGACATTTTGTGTATTGTAGACTACGATTCTGTGTATTCATGTTAGGGGTAGTTGTGACGTGTTTTGTGTATTTGAATGTTAGGAGGATGATTTCTGTGTAGTTGTATCAAAATATTCTGTGTATTCCCTCAAGTCATTCTATGTGTATTCATGTTAGTGGTACTTAAATACAGGGGTGATGTGTTTGTGTATTTGGTGTTTTCATATTTTGTGTATTCTTTGAAGGCATTCTGTGTATTGTAGACTACGATTCTGTGTATTCATGTTTAGGGTACTTAAACGTAGATTGTGGCGTGTTTTGTGTATTCGAATGTTAGGAGGATGATTTATGTGTAGTTGTGTCAATATTTTGTGTATTTATTCAAGTCATTATGTGTATTCTAGACAAGGATTCTGTGTATTCTAGACAATGAATTTCCTGAAGTCATTCGCGTCTGCGTCCACTAACACCAAAACGACGTCGTTTCGGACCAAGGTCGTCCATAGTGCATTGTGGACCCTTGTCCACGATATAACAATTGCATACAGACACCTAAAATCTATCCCAACATGGCTTATAATAATTGAATGTCATGAATTGGGACCCCACTAACTTATTAACTTATTTTCAAAAACTAAATCATCAAATGAAAGTGTCATGTCAAGAGGGAGATTAGACAATCATTATTATTGCATGGACCATATAAAAAGTGTATTTTTAAATATACTAAAAGTACATTATTTTTGTACATAAAGTATATTATTTAAGTACTGAAAGTACATTATTTTATATATACTATCAAATAATGTACATTCAGTACAAAAATAATGTACTTTTAGCATAATAAAAATGTTCCTTATATTCATGGTCCACACAGCTATGTGGACCATGGTCCTTTACTAATGTTTATATTGACGGGATGTGGGGGATTTAGGAAAAGTAAATGGTATAATAGAGGGTAAATTAGAAAAAATAATAAGACAAAAATACTAAACTAAAACAATCTGAATCATTCATTTCATCAACTAAATTGATGTGCACTAGGAATAACTTGAGTGATGGGTTCAATCAAGAAGGTGTTGACAGGAATATCTTGTGCGATAGACTCGATCGAGAAGATGTTGGAAATAATCGAACTTGTAAATTTTAGAAGGTACTAGAGTCATACTCCATCCAATCGACCACCTCTTTTGAGCTCCAATTCTATTTTTGGATTTATTAATTAAGGTGCCGATATGTAACTTGGAGGGTTGGAGTCTTATGATTCTTTACTGGTACCATAGTACATATTGTATTATCATTATGGCATTTTTTGGCATTATGATCTTTAGGTTGATGACAAGAACTTCAACCTTTGGAATTTTATAAGACTAAATAGAGCTAAAGATGTAAGTATGGTTTTGTATGTAGTTACAAAGAAAGGTGATGGTTATCTACTTTTACCCAATCAGTATAATTATAGTATTTTAATATGATATGGATTGCCTTAATGAATCCTAACCACTGTTAAAAATCTGTCTGTTTTGGTAAAAACAAACACAACTTACACACATACATATAGTTAATTTTCTTTACCACATAGGATAACAATGATGCTGTGGATTTACATGCTTAATTTTCGTATTTGGAATTTATATGAAGACATTATGGTAAAGAGAGTCAACATTTATTATAAAATCATGTCGTTCACTTTACACCTTTTTTTTTTTTTTTTTTTTTTTTTTTTTTTTTTTTTTTTTTTTTTTTTTT
>NC_044929.1:19636165-19655572 GCF_003576645.1 Ipomoea triloba
TTTTTTTTTTTTTTTTTTTTTTTTTTTTTTTTTTTTTTTTTTTTTTTTTTTTTTTTTTTTTCCTTTATAGTGACGAGAGAAACCATTACAACTATCTAAAGATGTATATTAATTGAGTAAATCACGCATTGTGACTCTAAGTGGCAAAGGATCATAAAGAGGTAAATTAACCTAAGCTTCTCATAGCTAGTTAACCATCTCAAACTAAGAAGACCAATCCATTATTTCCACCGAGAGTTGAACTAGGAATCTTGTGATTATCAAGTCAACTCAATAGTTATACTATGGATTCGGGTTCAGCTTGCAATATGGACCTATCACAATTTTTATACTGAATGTTCACAATTTAAATTGTGAACATTCAGTAGGTAAATTGTGAACATTTCGTTGTGAACATTCATCATATGAATTGTGAATATTCAATATGTAAATTGTATATTTTGGACTTGAATCCACACAATAATTTGTCAAGTCTACCACCCAACGTAACCAACTTGGTTGGACTTGCTCTCAAGCCCAAAACTTATGTAAGATTGTTTTGTGTAAGACTTGTAATATTTTTTTTATAAAAAAAAACGTAATAATTTTATAGGAATCTTTTAGCAAGTATTATATTTTTGCTAAAAAATATTTCACCTTTTACATGAAATGGTTTACCTAAAATCAACTGAATTTGATTGGACATTATAATTCTCTTTTTAAAAGTTAGTGGAATACCCTAATTCTTAATTATTGGAGAAATCTTTCATTTCCCCAAAAAATATGATACAGAGTACGTAGTATTATTTCTCTCTCCAGGCTGGAATGAAACTCTCTCTAAATCTTTAATGTCCAGAAAATTTAATGGATGTGCATTTAATACTTAGACAAAAAAAATTCTTTAAAAAAAAATACTTAGACAAAAGTTTACCCTCTCAGACCGGTCCGGTCCGCTGGGGGTGGGGTGGAGGTCTGAGTGGCAACAGCTGGCTCTGAAATGGAAGCTACCAAAGTTCATTTTTGCCTTGACCATTTACTAATGAGACTACTTTTCTGCCCTTTATGGCTCATCTAAAGACTTATGGCTGTAAAGTCTAAGTCATGGACTGGCCAGGTGGCCCTCTACGTATAGAAACGTGGTCACACCAAGTTGAAATTTGGACTTAAAAAAATATGGTACAGATCAGATAGATGGATAGACTTCTTCTTTTACTGCATTTGTTAATTCCCTGCAACTTCAAATTTCTGTTGGCTATGGTTTATTACAGATTTGGTTCAATGGATTCTTATATAGTTATATTTATGGCCATCATATCCATAAAACAAAACATGTTTCGCTAGATTTGTGGACTCATATAGTCATATATGCATGGTGCTATGGATTTAATTTGAGGATATCTTTTGTTAGACCGCATGTTGCTTTCCAGGCTGTAGTGGTTGAGAAGATTCCAAAGAGCAGAGGACTTATCTTGATTGACTTCTGACTTTACTTGTTTCCCATGGAGCACTGATGCTCATATATATATATATAAAATACAACTTTAATTTATCCTTATATTCCTTAATTAACGCGGTGAAAAAATATTTATTACGTTCTCTCATGTTTTTGACTATTTTATATGTATAGCGGGATAAGAAGAGTTGGTAAAGAATTTTTGAAATATTTTACTATACACAACTTGTGTTTGACCAAAAGTCAAGAATCGGATTGAAGTAAAGTAGTATACTAATAACTAGGGCAATATTACATTTTGTACTCCAGAAAATTTTCAAAAAAGTGTACACAACTCTTGCTTGGCCAGAAGTCAGCGAGTAGAGCAGTAAGAAAGAGTGCATATATAACCTCTATACTTGATTAAATGTAAAAAAAAATAAAAATACTATATATAATTTTTAGTGGGCTAAAATTTGGATAGATAGAGCGTTAAAAGCGAGCTAGCTAGCTAGTGCATAACATTATAAATATAGTTGAAATTGTGGTCAGCCCATTGTTTGTTTGACAATGCCAAAATGTGAATGGACAAGGGAGTGTATAGTAACTGTTGGTGCCACATCATCTGAAATGGAATCATTATAGGGTTTTTTGGTTTATACCATGGGAGTGTAGTAGGGTTTCCTTCACCAACTTGTCTGCGAATAATTGAATATGACTCCGGGTAATTTGAGATTACATGTCAACTCATCATCCAAGTCAATTGTTGTTCTTATCTTCTGTTTTAGGTAATATATTCTTATCTTTATTAGATTCTTTGGAAATTGGTACCTCACCTATAAAAGATATAGTTTAATATAATTAATAAGTAAATTGTTAATGCAATCATAAAATTAATTTTTGTACGTGTGTCTCACAACTCGAGTTAATTTCAAATTAATTTTACTGTGATAAGGATAACGACGAATGGTATACATATCATAAAGAAAAGAAAACCAAAAAAAAAAAAAGAGATAGAAAATTAAACTTTTGGTTTCTAAGTGATAGGGTAATAACATTTAGTCTCTATACTATGAGCGTCATCAAATTTTTAGCGAATTAACTAAGATTTCTAAAAATAACAATAAATTTTATCAAAATTATTAATAGAAATGCCAAAAACGCCACTCTAGTGACAATTTATGGAGTAGAATTAAAGTCATTAATCTTATATATATGTTTCATAACCTAGGTAAGAGATAGCATAATCTAAAAAAATATTTAAAAAATTAGAGGGATGACTGATCGAGTAGGTGAAACATGATTGTTATACCAAAATTCATGAGTTAGGTTGTTGTCAATATCTTCTCGATTGAGCCCGTTGCACATAATCTTTCTAATGCGGAATGAAATTTACTTAGTACACACTCTCAGATAGTGACTTTGAATTTCTTTCGTAACGAAAATATAATATAAATTTTTTGAAGGGGTGGCAATCCAAAAGCTATTTGATTTTGTATATCTGATCTTTCTTCCTAAAAGGTTGAATCCCCAACTCCAAGAGTCTCCCACTTACCGATCCAACAGAGTATTTGTGAGGATATAAATCATGGTAACTCAATTGAACACAGAGGTCAGACATTTTTTTAGTGCGCACATAGAGTCCTCCACTTTTTGAGAGATTGATCCATACTGTCATTGATAAAATTCAATCCTTAGTTTTTCTCTTCAACTTCACCCTGGGATTTGTATATCTGTTTGAAAGAAATGTTCGTTTTCCCATTAAAGAAGATTGTGGGTCGGAATTGAACCACAGAATATGTTCAAATCATACAGTTGTCATCAGTTGGATTTGAAAATGAATGAGATATAATTGTTGGACTGACCATCAGCATGTACGTACGATGAGAAAAGTAGAAAGGGCGGTCTGTGGTCATTTTATTCTTAACCGTCCAAAAGCCCTGCCCCCTGGGTTCATCTAAGCCCCACCAAGCTGGCATTGTTAACAGTAACAACTTTTTAAGGATTCTCCTAATCTTATCCATTTCCATATGTTAGTGGTTATGCTGGTCAGCTCTATGACAGCGTAGATAGCTAGGATCTTGCATTGGTCGCATTAACATTGTCCTTCTCTATTTTTCTAAATAAATCATCAATTATCTTTAGGTTAATAAATCATTAATTATCTAATGGTTTCTCGTATGAGACCTAGTGACTTACCATTTGACTAGATAAATAACATTGGGAGAAATGAATAAGACAATTAAGAATTGTATATATAAATAAATCATATTGTTTTTTAATTGATATGTAAGTAGACAATTGTGCTATACAACGTCTTAAAGCACTATACTTATTCTTGTGCAAGAGCATATATTCTTTACAACTTGCACATATTCTTTACAATTATGTGATTTATATTAGAAAACAGAGCTGATTTTACTACCCTGCATGCCAAAGGTCATATTTTTCGGTTTGTGACATCGTTGGACATATTTGAGTAACACACGCGTTACTTTGTCTTAGATAATCATTCATAATTGTGTTGATGAACACTAATATATCCCGTTAATTGCTAAATATGCCCAATGGTGATTAACGTTTTAAAGGTATATTAATGATCTACGACTTTGACCTAATCAAAGTAACATTAAATTTGGGAAAAAAGATCAGGGATCAAGTTTCAGCAACGATAGTGAGGAGGCTCTTTATGCTCAGTAAGCAAATGTCTAACTACTGTGTTCAACTGAGTTACATGATACCATGATCTACAATTTTTTCAGACCCTTGGACTAGGGTAGGACCGTAGGAAATTCAACCTTTTGGGAAAAAGTAACATTAAAAAAATAATTGTGGCAACTATTACAAATTAAATGAAGGCATTGAATAGTTATATTGTCCTGCAATTAAGAAAAGTAAATTACCCCAAATTTAATTATCTCCTCATCTCCCACAAATTTTCATGCCGAATTTATTTTTCACAATTCATTCATATTTTAATTTCTGAGATAATGATGCTGGATTGCTGGACCATCCCATGCCACCTAAAACCAACGTCCACAATCGTGGGAACTCTACATATGATATATGTACCTCGTGCGGTTCTATCAGCAGCCATTAGCTGTCTGTCTGTCTGTGTTGTTATTTTAGCTGCTTCAGTCACAGATGTCACTGGGCCCCACATCCCATAATAAGGCTTTAATTTATTATTTATTAATTAGCATGCCAATATTATGCTTTTGGAAGAAAACTGTAAGCAATATCTAAGAAACTTATTGTCAACTTATCAGAAATTTAATGGAAATAATAATAATAATATAATAATGACCCTTAGCTTTCACCCTTAATTTTTTCCTTGGTGATTTTCTCTCTCTGCTCTCAGGTGGATTCATGCAACTGTCATTTTGCCATCTAGAAATCCAAATTAAAATTGAGTTGCTGACAAAAAACAAACAACCTAAGTACCTAATCTTTAGAGGTACAAAAGATTGTTTTACATTTTCATGACTCAATTAAATAAGAGATGACTTTGTGTACTTTCAAGGGTCATCAACTTCAGAATATTTTACAGCTAGTACACGTACAGTAGACAATAGACTGATTGTGTGGTGAAAAAGTATTTACATATTATTATTCCAGTGTTAGGTAAAATAATTAACACTGTTTTAATACAATTCATTGAACTCAATTGTTTGTGAGGTTAGGTATGGTGCAAGGAAACTTTTAGAAGAAAGTGTTTTCACATTTGGAAATTTACTAGTAACTTTTTCAAAACATTTCAAGATCGTTTTTGTAATTATAAAAAGTTTGGGATGCGTTAAAAAATGTTTTAGGGGTTCAATTGAAAAAAAGAAAAGAAAAAAGAAGCAAAGTCAATAGAAACGCATATTTAAGAAAAAATAGTTATAAATATGCACTTTTTTAATCGTATTTTTCTTGTTTTCTAAAATTTTTGAAAATTTTCATTTCTGTATATCTTAATTGTTTCCTATTTTCAATTTCCGTGTTGATAGGTGATTCTATAATGTCGTAAATTTGTTATTGCTTTTCAAAGAAAATGAATATATAACTTTTTGAATTAGTGTTCAACTATGATGACATTTTTTTATTTAGTGCATTAATTAATAATTTGCAAACTATTAGCTGATCATTGAAAACCAAGAAATATAATCATAGTTGAACCCTGAGTTTAGAATTAACTCTAAAGTAGTTGAATTGAATACTCATAAATTAGTTGTTTTTAATGACCAAATCATTGACTTTATTTTTATAAAACAAAAGTATGCTATTTTTACCCCGAATCACACATATACACAAATATATGGTTCATGATATGACATCTTGTATAAAACTATTCATTACTTTTCAATTTTTTAACTTAACCAAAGTACCAAATTATAAAAATGTTTATTTTTTAAAGATTTTCTAATTAAACAATATAGTGTTGTTGGGTGTCAACCGAGTTAACTGAGTTCAACCATTACTCGATTCAAGACGTGACGTTGTGGCTTAACATGGAGGGACGTAGTTAAATGATTAATGTCCACCTACTTATCACCAATTGGTTTTAAGTAGAACCTACTTATCACCAATTGGTTTTAAGTAGAATGTGACAATCAGATAGCCAATTTTAAGTAGAATGTAACAACCAGATAGCCAAAAAAACTTTATCGTTAAGCGTGCTTGACTTACCGCAGTGAGTCTGACATCCATCAAATACAAATTTTTTTTATTTTATTCCTCAGTATCTTCAATTTATTATTTCAATCTATTCTCATTTTAATTCCTCAATCTTCTTCGAAAATGTATTTGGAAGTCCAATCCAAGTCTATTAGTTATTCGTTGGTAATAATGTTTTTTTAGCTTTAGTACCAATATTGATAATATAAATAGTATATGTGGTTATATTTTTTATTCACGAAAAAACTCGCAAGCCAATTCAAATCATGAAGTTGAAGCTCATTCAAACTAAGAATGTAATGCCAATGACCTTTGGTCTAGTAGTATCCGGTTGCACCACATGTGGAAGGGGTGGATTCAAGCCTAACACAAATAAAAATTATAAATAATTCACTTAATTTTCAAGATTGGGCTTCAATTTTGGTAAAATATCGAGGAGGCCCTGAACCCACCCCTTTATAATAAGCATCCTCTACCCTGATCAATTTACCCATTCTTTCCTAAGCTCCACTACCCATATGGAGACTGCTGGAGGGTTATGCTCTCCATAGCTCCACTTTCCTTCCTTCCTTAGCTTGCTCATCATCCCCAGATTTCAACATTTTCTTCATGCTTTTGTATTATACTCATATGCAGGCCCTTAAATCTCCACTATTAAATTAGCTGCCTTTTTTAATTTTCTTGTTTTTTTTTTTTCTTCTTTTCTTGTTCCTCCCCTTGATTTTTGTTGCCTGGGGAGGCAATAGTAGTGTTTTAATTCTCTGTTTCTTCCTTCTCTTTCTCTCTCTCCCCCTCTCTCTCTGTATTTGTGTGTTTGATTATATATATATATATATAAATTAATCTTTTCAGTGAAACTCTCTGGTAATTTATAATCCATGGAAGATCCTTTCCAGAATCAGGCGAAGAAGAAGAAGATCACAAGCCTTCCACCGAAACGGGGCCAGGTGAAAGCTCAAATTTTTAAGAGCATTGCTGAAGGGATATCGTCATCAATGGCCTCGGTTTTTCGGAAGCAGAGAGAAGGCAGTACCACCAGCACGAGCGCCGCCTCCACCGCCGCGCCGCCGAGTCCTCACACTTCCGACGGCGGCGGCGGCGGGAATTGTTGATCATCAGATCAGGTGCTTCTATGAATTAGGCCATCCAGTTTCTTAATTACTCTCCTTGGTCGCCTTTTTCCATGGTTATTATAAGATGGAAAAGGGCAGATCAGACCAGATTTCTGTTGTTTTTGATTGAACAGAGTTTGTATGTCTACGTAGTCCCTTTCCTCTTTGTCGTTTCTTCCAAAGTCCTGTATGTCTTGGTTTTATGCAGGAGATGATAGGGTTTGGAAGAAAGAATGTTTTTCTATTTCCTATGTATTTTAAGGTTGTGTTGTGCTTTTAATTCCTGTAATATCTGATGTACACTTGTCTACATAATGCAAGATTTCCCTTTTGTTTCCTGTAATAAATTTGGATTGTATACAATTCTGGGCATGTCTGCTTTTCAGTTTTCTCTCACATCCATCATATTCTGTATTCTTTTGTGTATTCCTTTTATACATTAAATTAATCATATATAAATCCTTAAATTTAAAGTCGCCCTATCAGGTTGTCTTATTTTCATAGGTTGTGTATTTCTCCTATTAGCATTGTTGGGATGTTTACAGGCACCGCCTAGTGTTGTTTCCTTGAATTGTCTATATCTTGTTTTATATTTTTGTATGTATAACCATGAATTTGGGTCTTATACTCTTATGTTAGTTGGTAGGCAGCCAAATTCACAAAGTTTAATTTGGATTCTCCAATTTCGACACTCCACCTAGCCTGTCTTGACTTTGTCACTATTAAAAAATTTTGGTGAAAGAGTAAATAAGAAGATATACTTTTTAAGTTTTCATAAAAAAAAAAAAAAAAAAAAGAAGAAGATGATGATGAAGAAGAAGATATACTTTCACCATTGATTGGTACTATCTTTGTAACGAAAATTTGGTGAGAAAAGTGAATCAAGAAATATACTTTAACTATTGAAAAAACGTCAAATAGATCTCAAATTTTACTTAAAAAGTTAGGCATTTAAATTTTTTAAAGTAACAATTAAATTCATCAACATTTTATTTTGGAATAATGAATACTAAAAATCGGTTGTTGACCCAGGACACTAAGGTTTTGCCAACTCTCATACCAGTTGCTTTTTTATCAGAAATGGAACGAGAACCCTATACTAGTGACATGCTATCGTTGGTCATCAATCAATTTTTGAGTTTCTTTGTATCAAAACAAAATGTTGATGAGTTTAATTACCACTTTAAAAAATTTAGAGGTCTAATTGACTTTTTAAATAAAATTTGATGGCCTATTTAATCCTTTTTCCTTAACTATTTATTGATTTTGTATTTTTGAGCTCATCAACTAATTAAGCTATATCTCAAATATTATATTGGATATGGTTGATGTTGAAAGTGGTTTTTGTGAGATACTTAGGTTTTAGATTAAAGGCCCCTTGTTTCAAAAAATAAAAAAAATTAAAGGCCCTTTGTTGCTTTTAAAGGGACCACCTTTGCCACGTGGATTGACTAAACACCTCATTGTATCTCTCTCTTCTCACTCTCTATCACCACCATCATCAAAAGGGATAAGCTTGGACCTTTTCTTCAACCATCTTGGTTTATCTTACGCATATATTTTACATCAGTTTTTGGTTATATTGCTTTCACTGTCGTTTCATTATTAGTTCTTTTTCACTTTATAACTTTTTTTGTTTATTTATTTATTTGTGTGTCTCAATTAGTTCGTTCCTTGGATTTAATTTCTTTCTCATTTGGGTCCGAATACTATAATCTTATGTTTGTCTGTATTCCTGCATTCTCAACTTAGTAAAAAGGCCCTCTTTTTTCTTTCCTTTTATTTTTTTTTTCTCTGTGTAAAGTCTATGAATGCACAAACATGCACACTCATTTGTGACTTTAATTTATTCCAAGAATGATGAAGAATCTCCAAGCTAGCCTATATGTTGTCAAGGCTTACTCTCCAATATAATATATAAAAAGTATTTTAATGTATCTTTAGCATATTACTCCTAATCTTTTAATTTTATATTTCCTATAAGAGGCGACAAATATACTATGTTGTTAAGGTTTAGTGTCCCTATGATATTATGTATAGTGAAAGATTTCGGTGTCTCTTATTACGAATATAATATTTGTAGAAATCATCATTACTCTAATTTTTTATTTTTATTTTTTTTCATATTTTATAGGAGGCATGCTGCCAAGGCTTTACTCTTCCTCATATAACATATAGGCAAGGGAAAGATTCAAGTGTCTCTTATTGCAGATGAAAATTTTCACAAAATCATCCTTACTCCCACACTTCTAATTTTTTTATAGGAGGCCTAGCTAAGGCTTTATACTCTCGTATAATATACAGGGAAATATTTTGGTGTCACTTATTACAGATGCAATTTTTGCAAAAATTACCCTTAGTCCCGCTCTTTGCATTTTAGTTTTTTATAATAAACAAGGTTGGTTCAGGTGCGGTCGTGTCAAGCACCAGTAGGTATGCAAGAATACACCGCACCATGTTTAGAAATGCATTAGGGTGTGGTGCATTTGTGCAATTCACACTAGTGCATTTCTAACACATTGTGGTGCTTTTATGCATAACTTATGCATAACTAATGGTGTAGGACTACACGTCCTAGGGTTGTGGTGCATTTTTTCATTTCAAACTGGTGCATTTCTAAACACGTTATGGTGCATTTACGCATACATAATGGTTCAATTAGCATGGCCGCACGGGAATAGGGCACCACATTTAAACCTATATATATATATATATATATATATATATATATATATATAATTTCAAGAGTCTGATGGCATTGTAATTTTTCAAAGCACAACTCAACTGATAAACCAACTCCAAATAAGTTTATAAAATTTGTTTTAAAAGCAATCGCAAGATAAGGAGTTTCGTACGAAAGACAAGTTACATCTCATTATTTATCTCTTGCAATATAATTTACCTGCTACACTAATCTACATGATAATACTGAATAAATTCATATTTATCAACCAGAAGTCAGTCAACAAAATTAAAATACTAAATACTGCGTTTGAATGGTTGAATTGAATATGCTCTTTTTCTTCATTTTTCTCACTTGATGTTGAACATATCACATCAATGATGGTGCCGTTTTATTTCTAAATAATTTAGCAATATTGTTGAAATTTTAAATATTGGCAGTCGCAGAGCCACAATGGCGGTAGTGGGGCAGATGCCCCCACTCCCCCTACCCTATTCCATTTATATATATATTGTATGTATAAGTTACTTGTATATACAGAGTTAAACTTATAAATATTAAATTTACATAAATATAATGATTGTAGCATATCTTGTGACAAATAAATACCCGGAGTATCGGGTTATCGATCCACAAGGAAGCGGGGCGTATCAAGCACTAGTTAATAATCAATTTTTTTGAAGCTAATTCTAATAAAAAGGGTGTTTGATTGATTGCAAATGTAATACTACATAGTAATTAAAGAGAATAAAGAGTCAAAGACCTTGTGGTTAAGTGGCATCTGATACTCTAATGTACACTCTCATGTGGAAGGGAGTGAGTTCGAGCCTCAGTGGAGGCATCTGCTGACTCTTACAGCTGTGACAACTCAAAAAAATAAAACGAGCAGAAAGCAAGTTGATATGCACATGAAGAACTAGGCACAATAGGTTCAAACGTTGCTCACTCGAAACATACTCAAATCAAGCATTAAACCATACCTACATGAGAAAGCAAGGAAATAGGCATTGTTGATGACAATTTAATGCACTAAGACTCAAAAGTAGATCCAAATCAAGTAAAAAAATATACATAATTGAGATTATATCATATAAATAAAAGATGAGTTAGCTTAGGTGGTAAAACATTTAATTTTTTTTTCAATGTTAGGGGTTCAAATCCTACCGCATGAATTTATAGTGAGATTAATTCTAATTGAATTTTTATTTGTAACATTGTGTTTTTAATCTTATTTTTTAATATTAATAGTGATATTCGTGATTTATAATATGTTTTCTTCGAGCTATTTTATTTAATTAATTATATTTCATATTTTATGAAATTTTTATTTGTAACATTGTGTTTTCTTCTCATTTTTTAATATTAATAGTAATATGAGTGTTTTATAATATGCTTTCTATATATTCAAATTATGTTATCTAATTAATTATATTTCAATTTTTTGAATATTTTTTATCTCTATTTTAATTTTTCATCCTAATTAACAATATTTATGACTTGACTTTTAAGTATTTTTTTTCAAAATATCTCTATGAAACCTTTCGATTTTTATAAGAGGATATATGAAATTTATAAAGATTTCGTTTATTTTCTATGATACAGAGCACTACTTTTACAAACGAGTCGATTAGTTTCATGCATGATGGTATTTTTCCACATGTTTATAACTAGTAGCAATTTGTAGCTGTTATCCAACTAGGGAATAAAAACAATTCATTCTATCTTGTCCATACATAGCGAATGTGTAAGTCATTTTTTAGGCTATTTTAATAATTGTCGTTTTAGCAATGCTCATATCTTGGTCTTTGTCGGGAAGCTATAATGTGATCCTTCAACAAGTCGTTTTTAGATGACGAAGGAAATCCACCTGTAATCACTATCCTGTGCAATAAGCTCAATTAAAAGGGCGTGGACAATAATCAAATTTGTGACGTTCTGGTACAGGAGTCATGCTACACCCACTCGACCCTTTCTTTCGGAGCTGTTGGCATTTTTTGGATGAGGATATATTGGAAATTTTTTAGTTGAGGAAGCTATGAATATTTTTCATCTGTGTTATTAGTTACTTTTTGAGGTACCACTCTTTTTATCTAAAACTTTTTTAAACTCTTGAATGATTTTAAATTTAAAACATTTAATTACAAAATATGCTTCTCACCCGGCCCTATAATTACTCCTCCTTAAATTAAAAAAAAATGATAATAACTAATTATTTTCATAAATTACATGTAAAAGGGCTAACGCAATCCTGAGTTAATAAGAAATCTACATTTCCAATAAAGAAAATGATACGTCAATGAGAATTAATTGTAATAGTTTCTAGAATCTACCTTTCATTATAATACCTACAACTTGCTAGGTTTTAAAATTATTGGTTCAACCTTTGTATTTTACCCCTTTACCTCATTTTCATGAATCATGATGAGGTGTTTTTGAGAACAACCTGTACTAAGTATATGCTTGTAAATTAATGCGAATTTTACGCGTATGAGATGTTATAGGAATTGAAATTTGTGCAGCCCCACACGTTTAAAATTGATGTAGACTGATGCATCATATCAAAAGGACAAGTTAAAGAACATTATATAATTTCAACTAGCCAATATTTAGTATGTTGAGATTTTAGTAATTAATGTCTACCTCTCAACATCAAAGAGAGTGGAAAGAAATTCACTTTTCAAAAGAGTTGAAATTTTGTTAGTGTTTAAATTTGGTAGTTAACTAGTTATTGGGTACAACATGAACCATAGTACCAAATGCATTGTATTTAATTCTATATTGAAAGTTTGGATCTTCTATAAATTCAAACTTTTAATTTTTTTCCAGCCCATTTTATATACTATATTAAAGTTTGGTTGCAACTTGAGTCTTGAGGAATTCTGAGACACGATTGAATGTAGTGGCTAGTTTGAAGGCTTTACGTTTAACTGTATATTCGAATCGTAGAATATTTATCATGATTTTTCTTAAATAAAGAACAAACTAAGGTTTTATACGAACAAGCTAATTCAAAAGGGATAGTGACTTTGGTTTGTTCTCGACCCACAACAAACGAGGGATGCTCGCTTTGCCCCACCAAAGAGCTCATTGGAAGGGATTGGACTTATACTATTTCTACGTATTATTCATAAGTATTGTGTTGACTGGCCGAGTTCTAATCATGATCACATTACTTTTGGTTTTAAATTCTTGATAGTAGAACATCCCCAATAGTGGATTTTAGTGGATTTTAAGTGGTTTTGTAAGTTTTAATTAATGCACACGTGGAAGAGAGAGAAGATTTGGAGTTTTTACAAGGAGATCTGGTTTTTGTCTCTACATCGAGCCCCACCAAAATGATAAAGGTTGTTGCACTACATACCTGAAGTGCACTAAAAGCGTCCGCGCGTAATTTCGTTTGTTTGTTTTTTTTGTTTTTGTTTTGTTTTGTTTTGTTTTTTTTTTTTTTTGTGTTCTTGTGTTTCTCTTCTAATCTATCTCATATTCTCTCTCCTACTCATTTCTGCAAAAACCAATTAAAATCTCCCACTAATAAGGATACTCTAATAACCTATTTTGACTAGACTCTTTACTAAATGTATAGGTGGGACATGACTTAGATTTGTTTAACAGTGTTTATTTTTCTCCTCTCAAGTATGTCGTAAATAAATAAAGAGGATGCAAGTTTAAGTTTAATTAGATACGACGTATTTTTTTAGTACACATCATATGAAACATAAAATGATAGCATTTGAATTCACTCCTAACTTATATGTTAACGGCATATTATGTGCCTGAAGTTTACATATTACATGTTTGTATTAACAAGTTATGTGACTTCAATTTATTTATAGACACATAGTTTATTAACTAAAAATACATAATATATTAAATGCAGACACATAATAAGAAGATAGCGAAGTCAATAGTTTAGACTAATTAGAATGTATTTACTATAAAAAGAATAAATTATATATGTATGTATGTATGTATGTATGTAAGTATGTAATGTAATGTAATGTATGCATGTATGTATGTATTGGATCATATGAGAACAAGTAGTTAGGAGAAAATTAAGAACCAATCTCAACTACCTTATATATGGAAAACTCAGACATACTAGATCAAATTAAAAAAAAAAAAAAAAAGTGTGTTGGTATTTTTGTAATTATTACCAACTTTACTATGCAAAATTGAACATTAAAATATGCATTTTCCAGAATTTTTCAAGTTTGCACAATTAGTATTAACATTTTGCACATTTAGTATTAAAAGATTGCACTTGTAAAAATGCGAACGTGCATTGTACTTAGGGTTTCAATTATTGAGTTTATTACTGAGTTTTTTGTTTTATTTGGTTTAGTAGTTCATTTTTTACTGTTTAGGGTCTAACATTTACAGTTTAGATTTAAAATTTAACTTTTACATTGATTTTTAAAATTTATCCAGATTTGCATATTTAGTTGTTACAGGAGTATTATATATTTAAGTGTTCAAATTTGCAAAGTGAAGTTGCCGATATGAGTATATGACCACATTTAATATATATATATATATATATATATATATATATATATATATATATATATATATATGATATAATTCATCCGATTTTTATAGATGTAAGAATAATATTTGTAATTTGTTCTTAATTTTTCTTAGAGTGTGTTCGAGATTCTAAATATATAGACTCTGTTTAATAACATAGTTAACTTATTAATTTTGACTTGTTTGACCACTATTAGATATTTGATTTTAAATAACAACCATTGATGTCTTTCTCAAAATCCCAGAAGGAGATCAGAAGATCAGAATATCAGATTGGAGAGTAACGTGTGATTTGATATGGAGACAACATCGGCCATGGCCCAGCAGGTTTATTAAAGTAGTTGTAATGTGAACACAGAAGGAAACTAAAACACACGACTCCCCAAAATTCCACATATCGTGCCTTGAACAACCAAACGAATTCTTTCTCATTTCTCATTTGTCATTTCACAGTGCTAATGTAAATGACATGAAACGCAAATGAAAACTTTCTTCTCCCAAATTCCCAATAGGACGGTGAACAATAATTGGACGTTGAGAGTTGCCATTATCGATATGATGATAATAAATACAGAGTATTTAAAACAATAAATAGTTTTTTTTCTCTCTCTCTCTGTTGAAAAGTCTTTTTTCTATATATATGATTTTTTTTTAAAAACTAACTTAAGTGATCTCAATTTTGCTACACTAATCTTTCTTTTTCAATTCTCCAACATTGAATTTCTAACGTGGTAGAGCATATGAGAGGAGGTAAATTACCGTAAGTGTTCTGCCCACATTCGGCATAATCTCCACGCAGCGGGTGTCGGATTTCGAACATTAATCTCTTTTCTCAATGCTGTATACTAAAGCCACTAAGCTAAACCAGTACGAACTTCACCGCAAGACTAATCTTAAGCTTACAAGATCTCGCCCTTAGAACCACTGCAGAGGTAAATTATATATATTATTTTAAAATGACTGTGGGATGATTTACATGGCTTCCTTGTTATAGATAGATTACTCCTTAGGTTAGGCTTTTGGGTTTGTTTTTGGAGTGTTCCCTGGCCTTCGTTTAGATAATATATAACATTTCATTATGAGAACCTCCCATGGATTCTCATTTATGAGATAACTTATGCCTTTTATAAGTATTATATTTTTCAAATATAAGTTTTATAATTTTTATTATACTTAATTCTTCAACTTTGAATATTATTTTTATTTATTTAAAAGTATTACATTTTTCATCAAAATTATCACATTTTTCATCATAAGTATTACACTTTTTCTCATAAATAACAATTAAAAAATTTATCCATGATTGGTATTAAATTTTATCTTATAAGTAACTATTCAAACCTAAATATTACATTTTGATTTAAAAGTATTACATTTTTTCTCAATTTTTTTTCTTATAAGTAACAAAAAATTTATTTCTTATTAATATTACATTTTTTTTAAAAGCACAGTATAAAATTTATTATGAACGAATAGATCTCGGAGCAGCAAAGCTCCGTAACTCCGTAAGTCATACAATAGGACCAATTTAATACTTTCTGGTAACAAGCTAAACTAAAAACACAAGAGTTGATGTGCAAAACAAACCCTCTGAAGCTAAGGATCCATTTTTCAGGATAAGTATTATATTTTCATATCTTATCCGTCTCATAGATAAGAATCCATCAGATGGTCTCCCAAGAGACTCGCTCAAAATAATATATACATATCTTTTTCTTGGAATAGTATTACATTGGTATTTGTCGTATTACCTAAAATGTGACTAATCCATTTGAGTTTCTCATTTCAATATGTTCTTTTACTGAGGTACATATCTTTCTTGTGTATACTTGTAATGTCTGATAATTCAAATGGGAAAATAACTTCTCATTTAATCCTATTCCTATATATATATATATATATATATATATATATATATATATATATATATATATATATATATACATACTAATTTTTCTTATGCACGATGCGCAAAAAAATAGGTGCCCAATATTAATATTTTATATTAAAATATTAAATTTATTTAGGCTTTAGGTATTTAAATTATTGTAAATAATAATAATAATGTAAAATATTTTTATAAATTTTATAGGTATATATTAGAAAATAACCAACATATAACTCCAATATATAATGTGTATATATTATTATTATTATTATTGAAGAAAATAAGAAAATATATAGTGGATGCATGTGCATGGTAATAATAGTGGAAAAGATAACGAGAGTTATAACGGTAGGGTATGTTTGTCTAATATATTATAAGTACAATTTTTATAGCATAATGTACAAAAAAACTTAACGAAAAAAACGGACATAAATGAAGGGTATAACCTTCATTCACACTTATACGGGAGGTGGTGGGTTCGAGCCTCAGTGGAGGCAATACTAACTCTTGTGCTTCAATAGGTTGAGAAAGTAATTATGAACAGATACTGCATTGTAATAGAGTTAGTAGTATTCAAAAAAAAGATATATATATATGTGTGTGTGTGTGTGAGCGCGGTAAGTACGCGATATAAGCCAAGTAATGCAGCCGTGTAAAGCTAATAAAAAGCATTAGTACCAATTGATAATTAGACTTGGATCAAATTTCCAAATACATTCTCAAAAAAGATTGATTTGAATGAATAATCCAATTGAGTTTCTTCACTAAAAAATTAAATTTGAAGTTGATGATATAATTTGATAGAGATAGAGATGTTAAAAAATTTGTATCCAGTGGAAGTTTAGAGACAACATGTCAAACTCTTTAGTTTAGAGTTATCATAAAACGACACACATTTTGTTCTGCACGCGGATGAAGTGTCTAACACGCATGGTTGAATTTTTATTTTTATGCTTTCATTATTAATTTTACGCGGATGAAGTGTAGCCCGTAAGGCCGTTATAATCATGTTACATTATTTCGTTTTAATTACATCATAAATTTCGTTTTCATATAAATTACTTTTATTTTCATTAAACTTTATAGGTAATGTCTGGGCAAGCAAAGAGAATAAGATATACTTTTCTTGAAGAAAATAACATTTGTTTGATCACATATCAACAATTATATAATGTAAAGATAACATTTCATAATGTCGAATAGTAAAACGTTGATTGTTATAAATAAAAATTAAAAGAAGTTGTGATATTTTAATAAATAAAATAATATAATTTTCTTACTTTTATGATATATATATATAGAGGGATGAGTTCTTGTGCCGAGATACTCCCAGGTGAAAACTAGGGTTAGATCTGAGTCATTGATCAAATCTAGATTAATTAACTGCTCAAATCAATGAAAATTTAAAAAGAAAAAAATGCGCGTCTGGAAAAAGCTAAGCAACTTATACCTTAAGCATGAAAATGACGTACCTTAAGTACACAAACCACGCACCTTAAGCACACAAATCGCGCACCTAAAGTTTTAAAATGGCACACCTAAATATTATAACTGACGCACCTTAAGTATAGAAACCACACACCTTAAGTATAGAAACTACGCATCCTTAAGAAGGAAAACCACACACCTAAAGCTTTAAATCAACGTACCTTAAGCTTTAACAACTAACGCACCTTAAACACACAAACCACGCATCTTAAGAAGTAAAACAACGCACTTAAAATTTTAGATTGACACACATTAAGTTTCAACAAAAACACACATTAAGTTCTCACTGAAGAACTGACATATCTTAAAGCACAGAAACCACGCACCTAACCATACACCTTAAGAAGAAAAACCACACACCTTAAGTTTGACCAATACGAAAAATTACCAATGACTCTCATCTCACCGCACAACCAATACGAAAAATTACCAATGACTCTCATCTCACCGCACAATCGCACCTGAGTACATCATCCGCATTTGAACTATATATATATATATATATATATATGGAGTAGTAATCACATGAGTATATATATATATATATATATATGGAGTAGTAATCACATGAGAACCACTCTCCCTATGAGTACATGAGAACCAATATGATAGCATTAAAAAATGTATATGGATGAGATTAGTTGGGGGATTTAAAATTCGCGTGTGCATATGGGGCATGTGTGATCCTTTGTCTCTTAAGGTCATAAAGCGTGCTTCACACAAAGTATATTTTTGAATAGCAACTACAATTTTTTTTTTTATAAATCAAAACTTAGTCATCAGTATCACATTTACAATAACTTGTCGAATCAGTCATATTATAACCTATATATTTGCACTCTTTTGTTGGTTGTTTTTGTGTTACAAGCCTAATTGACTATTTGTTAAACCTAAGGGGTAATTTGACATTTTTTCTTAAAATAAAATATTCAAGTTGATATTAATAAATAAGAAAGTATCATAAGTTTCACGTTCTCATAAAAGACCAGAGTAAAATACAAAAGATTATGTAAAACTGTCTCACATAACACTTTCAATTTAAATGAAATAGTTTATTATAGATGACATAATAAAGTATCACATTTTCCTCCAAAAACATTATCATATATATTATAGAGTAGAGTAGAAGTGTAGAACCATGCCAAGTGAGTTATTTCTGGAAGTATATAATAGTTTGCTTTTCAATTAATAATCGAAATAATTGAATTTTTCTTTATATAACAATAACTGCTTGTAACCTGCAATCAAAATGCGTTTCGAAATCCGTCTAAGTTTGGGTCGGTTATTCATGATTAACTGTAACAAGAAAGCTTGATTGACAGCTTTAAAGCATAACTTTTATAGAAAAAGTTGACCAAATAGTGACAACATATGCATACTTCCAAGTTCTGATTGTTCAAGCATACAATACAAGTGCTACATTCCAGTGTATTATTATATTCAGAAATAAGATATTAAAAACAATTATGGATACTGCCTTACTGGAAAGCATGATAATTCCAAACAAAGAGTATTTCGTTGCATAGCATGAACACGACATATATATATATATATATATATATATATATATATATATATATATATATATATATATATATATATATATATATATATATATATATATATATATATATATAAA
>NC_044929.1:19656657-19665077 GCF_003576645.1 Ipomoea triloba
ATATATATATATATATATATATATATATATATATATATATATATATATATATATATATATATATATATATATATATATATATATATATATATATATATAAAAGGAAGGGTTCATGTGCGGTTAAAGCTTCTTGTGCAGTTATGCGGTAATTAATACTCTTAAAAAAAAATTCTAAACTGATGCAATTAAACTTTTAATCTACGCACCTTGAATTGGATTAACATAAATATGATGTGTAAAGAAAATCTTATAAATAATATTGGTTGTGTTTTGGAAAAAAAAAGTGTCCTAAAGCTTTAGACTGACGCACCTTAGGAAGGGAAACAATGCACCTTAAGAAGGAAAACCACACACCTACCGCCGTAGGCCGACACACCTTAAGTTTCAACAACTGACGCACCTTAAGCACACAAAGTCCGCACCATAAGAAGGAAAATCATGCACCTTAAAGAAGAAAAAACACGCACCTTAAGCTTTAGGTTGACACACTTGAAGTTTCAACAACTGACGCACCTTAAGCACATAAAGTCCGCACCTTAAGAAGAAAAATCACGCACCTTAAGAAGGAAAATCACGCACCTTAAGAAGAAAAAACACGCAACTTAAGATGGAAAACCACACGCCTACAGCCTTAGGCCGACACACCTTAAGTTTCAATAACTAACGCACCTTAAACACACAAAGTCTGCACCTTAAGAAGGAAAACCACGCACCTTAAGCTTTTGGTTGACACACCTTAAGCTTCAATAACTACTCACCTTAAGCAAAAAAACAACGCACCTTAAGGGCATGTTTGGTTGGGAGGAAAAACACTTCCAAGGAAAATGTTTTCCTCCAAACCATGGAAAATGGCCACTTCCTATGTTTGGTTCATTGGAACTTCTTTTCCAATGGGAAGTGAGTTCCTCCAAAATGAGGAAAACAAATTCTGAGGTGGTGTTAGGTATTTTATTTTCCATTGCACTTGGGAACAAAAGGGGAGGTTGTTGGACTATATTACCCTTGTATATCTCTCTTAATTACATGCATATAAATAGCAAGTTCAAAACATATTTAACACTCAATAATAATAATAATAATAATAATAATAATAATAATAATAGTAAAAGTAGGGGTATATATGTCTTTTTACATAATATTCCTTACAATTCTAAACCCAACCAAACAGTGGAATCAATATTTCCAGTAACTTCTTTTCCACCAATCAAACAAAGAAATCTATTTTCCTGGTAACTATTTTTCCATGGAATGTCACTTTCACTTCCCTTCAAATATTTTCCGCGAACCAAACGGGCCCTAAGTACAAAACTCACGCACCTTAAGTACAAAAATCACGCACCTTAAGTTTCAAAAACTACTCACTTTAAGCACACAACCCACACACCTTAACCACAAGCCCCACGCACCTTAGGTACAAAAATCACTCACCTTAATCACAAAAATCTTGCACCTTAAGAAGGAAAATGACGCACCTTAAATTTGATCTTGATGTAAAAATTACTCCGTATCAAATTGCCACCGCATTTTTTTATTATTAATTTTGGTAATTCTGGACGTTGATTTAAGCAAGATCAATGGCTCAGATTTAACAGCACAATCGCATGAGAAACACCCAACCGCACGAGAATCGAATTATATATATATACATACATACTCCGTAGCATAGCATGAACTTGATGTTGGAAAAAATGCAAGACTAGGTATATTTTCTAGTTAGGGGCAAGATGAGAGGATTCCCAAGGGAGGAGCCGGAGCCCACTTAGAGGAAGCAATGAGTGAAAGTATTAATCACAATCCGACCATTAGGAGACTGAAACTTGTCAATGGGCACAGTGAGACCTGGATAACCCTTCCCAAGGGATGGACCAACCAGATTAATGCTAAAATTGAGGAGTTGATTTAATGGAAGGAACGAGGTAATTTACTGGTAATCCAGAAAATCACGATCACTCCACTCTTCACATCGAGGATTATGAACGAACACCTCCCTTGCTAATTTCAAGCAGCCTAGCATCCAACGGTTCGATGGGGTAGGGACCCAAAGAGCATATCTTGACCTACTAAGCCGCTATGATGCTCATGGGATCCAGGGAGACAATTATGTTAGGGCTTTCTTTTCAATCCTAGGGGGGTAGATTGTTCATGAAGTTAACAAGGAGATCTATATATCGACTTTTTTCATAACTTGGCAGTGAGGTTTACCACCCATTTTACAAGGGGCTGGAAAAACATAAAATATTTCACTTATTTGGCCATAGTGAAACAAAAGGTAGGCGAAACTTTAATTGATTTTCTCACCCGTTGTCAGATTGGTGTAGTAGAGGTAAACAGGATGAACCACAAGTCTGCCATTACCATATTCATCGAGACTTTAAGGGCCGGTGATCTATGCAAAAGCCTTAAGAGCATGACCTCGAGAACCTACATTGCTTTAATAGCCAAGGCAGACCGCTACACCAAGACCGAGGAAGCGAACAAAGCCAAAAGAAAGGAAGATGAGGGGTATTCCAAGATACCCTAGATAGAAGAAACTCTCGAACCAAATAAAGAGGTGTCGGAACAATCCATAGAATGGCACTGAGAGCAGAACCGAAGGGTCATGCGAGTGGGGTCGCTGATCCTGAGTAGGACACCAAGGTTACTCACACTGATGCTAATGGCACCGAACACATTTGACGCTAATATAATCTCTTTCGTGCATATTTTTCTACTTGATTTGGATATACTTTTGAGCCTTAGTGCATTAAATTGTCATCAACAATGCCTATTTCCTTGCTTTCTCATGTAGATATGGTTTAATGCTTGATTTAAGTGTTTTATGGTGTTTGTTAGTGTTTTAAAACCATTTTAGATCAAAAGCAAAAGCAATGGAACCATTTAAGGCATGCTTGGAGCCAACAAAGTGGGAGAATGCTGTAATAGAAGGCTCGACGCGTCGAGCATTTATCACGACACATCAAATATTTCTAGTGAGCAACGTCTAAGCCGAGTTCAAGGCTCGACGCGACATGTCGAGAAGTTCCAGTACGCGAGGTGTTTTGGCGGAATTAAAAGTCGACGCGTCAAGCCCCTATCTCGACGCATCAAGAATCCTGATGATGTGAAATTTCAGCTGTGCAGAATTTCCTATTCTACCCCTATTTTGCTCCCACTACAAAACGCTCATCTTTCCAAAACCCTAGGACCTAAGATGCGTTTTTTGGAGACAAAAAGGAGTGAGTGAAAGGGTGATGTCTCTTTAAGAAATCAAGAAGGGATCCACTAACTTTTGGGAGTAGATAGTCACCTCAAGAAGCTACAAGTGCTTTGGAGGAAGAAGGAAAAGCTTGGAAGGCTACATTTGGTAGAATCTCTTCCCATTTTCCTTTACTTTCTTAGTTTTTGTAAATTCTTTAACATTTGTGCTTTGAATTCAATACTCATTATGACTGGCTAAAACAATTTAGGGATTTTTGGGTGAAAAGTTTTTATGAACCTATTATGCCTAGTTCTTCATGTTTTAATGATATATTTATATTTGGGTTTTATGACTTGTGTTGAAATTGTGTTTTATATTGTTGATGCTTGTGATTAAGGATCCAAATTGCTTGTTTCAATTGCTATATTTATGTCTTGATGAGAGTTAAGATATAAACTATGGCACGCACAATTGTACTTGGCTATTGTTTCTTGGAAAAGAGTATTTAGTTAAGGGTTTTAAGATGCTTGTTCTTGTATTGTAGGAGTTATGGGAA
Organism: Ipomoea triloba; assembly: GCF_003576645.1. NCBI lineage: Eukaryota > Viridiplantae > Streptophyta > Magnoliopsida > Solanales > Convolvulaceae > Ipomoea > Ipomoea triloba. Next base: position 19,660,392 of record NC_044929.1, read on the forward strand.
TAATTCCCCTCTCATGTGCATCTTAAACACTTGTTTAAACCCAAATCAAATATTTCACTTTAGATTGGCACTAGGTGATTAAACACTTGAACCCAAAAATCTCACTCTCAGTCTATTGTTTTCATCAACTTGGTTTCTTTATTTTCTTTATTTACCACTACATTTGCAATCCATCAGTCACCATTTTCGCTAGGATTAGCTTCTTGTGAATGGATTAGTAACTAGTGCTTGATACGCCGCACTTCCCTATGGATCGATGACTCGATACTCCGGGTATTTGTTTGCCATAAAATATGCTGCAACCAAATTGGCGTCGTTGCCGAGGAAGTGGCGTTTAAGTATAGACATTAGTGAAAATTTTATCATAGGAGTCTAATCCACCGTTTTTCTTTATTTTTACTAACCCATAACAAGTTTGCTTTGTTTAGTTGTGATCTTGTGTTTAAGGTACTTATTGTTAGATGCACATGCGATCATTGGGGAAAGAAGGATTATTACCTTTGGACCTCGAGATTGAAAAGAGAGTCAAGTATCTTAGAAAGCAAAGAAAGATGGCACATGATCAAGGAAATATCAACTTGAATCATAATGGAGATGGGAATGGTAATGGAATCAATCAACCACAACCCCCGAGGAGAGCCATGTCGGACTACATTGCACCCGACGTGGAGGAGCGTGATAGCATTAACATACTGGGTGTGAAGGCCAACAACTTTGAAATCCAACCGACCATATTGCAAATGATTCCATCGGACCAATTCGGAGGGTCACCAATGGAAGATCCTAATGCTCACATTACCAAGTTCCTCCGAATTTGTAGCACCTTCAAGATATAAATGGGGTCCTACATGAAGCAATCAAGCTCCGAGTCTTTCCTTTCTCACTAAGGGATAAGGCTCATGGGTGGCTCATCTCTTTTCCGGCTAACTACTTTGCCACTTGGGACCAATTGCACGGGAATTCTTGAATAAGTTTTACCCAATTTCCTAGACTTCAAGCAATTACAGAATGAGTCTTTAGCCGAGTCTTGGGAGAGATTCAAGGATTTAAGAAGACAATGCCCAAACCATGGCTTTCTATGAAGGATTGTTTGACACTTTAAGAACTTTGGTAGATGCATCTTTGGGAGGTTCATTCACGGTTTTGGAACCCACTCAAGCCGAAGATTTGTTGGAAAAAAATGCAATGAATGGTTCTACTTGGTATTATGATAGATCTTCACAAAGATTGGGAGGAGGTGCTCAATGGTGCAAAACAAAAATGTTGTAACAATGGTGTGGATAATGTTGTAACAATGGTGCAAAAGCTAGCTCAAATTACTCTTCAAAATAAAAATGTGAGCTATGTTTCCACTCCTTCTACTCCCTCTAGACAAGTGTTGATTTGTGATCTTTGCGGTGGAGGGCACAATTTGGGAAAATGCCTTAATGATGAAACAAATTCTCAACCTTCCATGGAACATATTGATTTGGTGGGATACAATAGGCCACAACAATCCTTTCAACCTCAAGGGGCCTATAATCCCAATACCTCAAGTAATCATCCCGATTTTTCTTGGAGCAATCCAATAGGGGCGGCAAATCCCTAAAATTTTTGCAATAGAGGATCTCCACCGGGATTGCAAGGGCAACAAAATTATAGAGGAGTTCTACCACAACAATTTGTACACAACCAAGGATTTCAACGTATTCATTCTCAACCAAGACCACCATTGCCTACTTTGGAAGCCCCAACCTCCACCAAATTTGAAAGCTATGATGCAAATAATGCTAAAATCTCAATTGCAAAGTGAAGAGAGATAAAACAAATGTCCAAGAAGCTTGATCAATTGAGTGCTCACAACAAGATGCTAGAAACACAAATTGCAAATCAAACTTCTACTTCTAGCACCAAAGTCACCGGGAAGTTGCCCGCTTGCCCTGAGAATCGAAGAGAACATGTCAATGCCATTGTAACAATAAGTGGCAAGAAACTTGAAGAACCACCTCTTTCAGTTGACAAGTCATGGCCAAGTAAAATCATTGATGTTGAGATTGAAGAGAAACTTGAAGAATAAGAGGTTAGCCCTCCCGTTTTGAATCCAAGCCATTAAGGCTTGAAAAAGATGATAGAGAGAAGCCCGAGAGGAAGTATGTACCACCACTTTCATTCCCTCAAAAATTCCAAAGGCAAGTCCAAGTTTGAACCTAAAAGCGATGAAGGAGTGTTCCTTCGTTATTCACCAAACAATCGAGCTTATAGGGTATATAATAAAAGGATAAGAACGACCATAGAATCCGTAAATGTAGTTGTGGATGATCACCCTGATGATACAAAATAGACGTATACATCATATATATCTTCTGAGACACTCACTAAGTCAATAGAAAATATAGCTAAAAGTCTAATTGCCATTGATCCTAATACTAATGATTCTAAAGTAGGACTACCTGAGGATGTTGATGAACCATCTAAACTTACATACAGAGGTCAAATGGATAAACCTACTTGAACTGAGAAGAACTATCCCTCTACCAACATAACTGGTGATCCATTAGTAGGAATTCGAATTTGAAGCAAGCTAAGAGGTAACCTAGTTGAACTCATTGGCTATTCATGCTATAATCCTAAAATAGAGCTTAAAAATGTAAAGGAAGCTTTGCAAGATGAACTGTGGATTAAAACCATGCAAGACGAGCTTCGACAGTTTGAGCGCAACCATGTATGGGACTTGGTTCCTAAACCAGAAGGTGCCAACATAATTGGAACTAAATGGATCTTTAAAAACAAGACTGATGAAGTAGGCAATATAGCCAGAAACAAAGCCAAACTAGTTACTCAAGGTTATACACATATTGAGGGTATAGACTATGATGAAATAATTGCACTTGTTGCAAGGTTAGAGTCTATTCGAATATTACTTGCTATTGCTTGTGTCCTGGGTTTTACACTATTTCAGATGGATTTCAAAACCAAATTTCTCAATGGTTATCTACACGATGACATTTATGTTGCTCAGCCTATGGGATTTGAGGATCCAAAATTCACAGATTATGTATACAAACTGAGGAAGGCGCTGTATGGTTTAAAACAAGCACCACGGGTATGGGTAGTACTGTCAAAGTGGGCCGAAGCCCAGAGGCCAGCCTGCACCCGCCCCACGGTGGGCGGGTTAGGGTCATGAAAAAATAGGCCCGTGAAAATGCGGGCCTAACGAGGTGGACATTTTGTAACATTGAGTGATGTATGTTTGTATACATAGTGGTGTATTGCATACCAACCGCACGGGAAGACGCGACCACATTTGAATATATATATATATATATATATATATAGAGCATTTGATCATGAATGAATTGCTAGCTAATTACTAATTTTAGTTGAATATTGTGATATTTTATGATTTGTGTTGAAGATCATGCAATAAACTTAGGGTGTGTTTGGTTGGTGGGTTTAGGCATAAGGAATGGGTATAAAAGTGATTGCTAGTATTTGGTCGATAGGTTTTGAGAATACCCCATTAATGAGAAACCCCATACTCTTTTTTTTTTTTTTTTTTTTTTGAAAACAGAAAACCCATACTCTTATTAAATAAGGGTTTCATTTTCCTTCCTCATTTCTTCCCCAACTATTAATAATCATTCACATTCCACCCAACTACCAAACACGCTAAATACTTTCACCAAAACCCATTACCCTTACCAAGTATTTGATACACATTCCAATTTGAGTTGAATATTGTTTGCTTGTTTATTATGTATGGTCGTTTATGATTTGTATTAAAGATCCTATATTAAATTTAATTTTTTCAATAATTGTTTGACATCTTTGTGCCTGCAGTGCATATTTTTTGTCTTCTAGAGCACATTATGTCGTCTAGAGCACATTGTTGTGCCTAGGGGTGGACAATTCGGTTCAGTTTATTCGATCCGACCCGACCCGAACCGAACCAAACTAGTAATACAAAAACGAACGGTTCGGGATTCTTGTAAACCGAACGATTCGGTTAAAAAGCGAACCGAACCGAACGGTTTAGTAAAAACCGAACCGAACCGAACTTTGTTAGGGTTTAATAATAATAATAATAAATATAAATATATATTACACATAATAAATAAATAAATAAATAAATAAATATATATATATATATATATATATATATATATATATATATATATACACATCCTAACTGGAATGAATGAAGAAATTCATTCCACTAAATTCATTCCTCTTGGAATGAATATCCTCCAGTTTACTGGAATGAAATTTCAAGAATTCATTCCAGTAAACTGGAATTCCAGTTTTGGAATATTAGTTCCAGTTTTATTTTTTATTTATTATTATTTTTTTAAATATAACTAATCCTATTACATTATAACATCTGTTCATCTAATATTGTTAATTTTTTTTAAAAAATTTGTTTCTCAGCATTAGTTATATTTTTTATTTTAATTTGTTTGAATTGTTAATTTGTTATGTTGATATTTAATATTTAGATATTAGACTTTGGATTTGGGTTGCGGTGTCCCGTTTAGTCGCAGCGCCCCTGGCCGCCTTGTCACGCAGGAAATGTTGAATTTCGGGGGTCGTAAATCGAACCGAATTAAATTCGAACCAAAACCGAACCGTTTCAAACCGAACTCTAATGTTAAACTGAATGGTTTAATTTTTTTAAAACCGAAACTGAAAAAAAAAAAAAAAAAAAAA
>NC_044929.1:19665202-19723178 GCF_003576645.1 Ipomoea triloba
ATATATATATATATATATATATATATATATATATATATATATATATATATATATATATATATATATATATATATATATATATATATATATATATATATATATATATATATATATAACGCATCTTAAGTGTACAATTGACGTACCTAATCTTAAGCACACAAACAAAAGACCTTAAAAACACAAAACATACACCTTAAACACACAAACAAAACACTTTAAGAACACAAACCACGCACCTAGAACTTTAAAATGGCGCATCTTTAAGTATTATAACGGACGCAACTTATGTACATAAATCATGCATTTTAAGAAGGAAAATCACGCACCTTAAGAAGGAAAGCCACACATCTTAATAAGGAAAACTACGCACCTTAAGTTTGCCAATACGGAAAATGACCAAATCGCCACCGTATTTTTTTTTAATCATTGTTAATCCTGAGCGCACCATCCGAATTTGAGCCGTATTATATATATATATATATATATATATATATATATATATATATATATATATATATGTATGTATTAAATTTTTTCCTTTTTATTGTAATTACAAATTAATTAAAGTCTAAACGAATTGACTTCGGTATCTTCGACTCCAGACATCTCACTGTCTTTCACCATGGACCCACACGGTCACACTTCAAATTCTTATAACTAATTTTTCCATAATAAAAATATAAATAAACAAATTTATATGTATATATATATTCCCTCCCTGGATCCTCGTTTTAATATCTATTTCTGTCCTCAACCCTCATTCCCTTCCTCTGTTCTCTCTGCTTTCTCGACAGCATTCATTCCTTGTCACCGATAAAAATGGAGACCGCCGGAGGAAACAACAAAACGAAAACGAGGTTTCCTCCGACGCGAGGGCAAGTCAAGGGCAAGATACTAAAGGCTGTCGGGACATATTTAAAACTCGCAGGGGAAGTAATGAGGAGTCTAAGGGGTCTGTTTCTGTTGCCGGAGCAGAGAATCTGAGTACATAGAGAGATAGAAACTCCGACAATGTCTGCCAGACAGGTTGATAACAATTATATAAGCAAAAAAATAAAATAAAATAAAAGGTTTTTATTATTCTAGGAATATTGGTAAGGGTACTCATAATGTTTTGTTTTGCTTATACTTTATATTTGTTGCTAATTCTCGTCGGTTAATTTTTGTTCCGAAATGTATTTTACTACTACAAAGTACACTATATGTTGCCCACTATGTGTTCCTTAATTTTTGTCTACATCTTTAACGCTCTTTATTTTTGTAAAATTACCATCCAACTACATTGAAGAATAATTGTATTGGGTCTTAAGTATGGACATATAACGTCTACTAAGATTAAATGAATTGAGTGTGTGCTTAACTGTTTAAGTGTGAGGTGTTTGATTCGGAATACTTAATTCAAAATTAGAGAATGAATGTAAATTAGCAATGGAAAAAAGAAAAAACATTATCACGCTTGCAACTTTTTTCTCTCTCTCCCATCTTCGTATACTCCCAAGATGATAAGCTCCCCTTCGATTTGGCGCTGCCGGCTGACGCTTTGATGGAGCGCTGAGCCGACAGTGCCATTATTCGTCTTCCATTCTTCGGCCTATTTAGAGTTACGTGTCAGATTTCAAATCATTTTTTTGATCGTTTGAACCTTAAGAGTCTCTCTAGATCTGACAAGTTTTATGCCCTCTTTTTACATTTATTTTGCTTTTGCTTCCGGCTTTCTCTACATTATCCCTTTGTTTGTTTGACAAGTTTGTTTCCTCTCGTCTCTCTCCGGCGAGTTTGTTTCTTCTCGTTTCTTTGGTGAGTTCTTCTCATAAGCATGGAATGATAAAAATGGTCATACCAAAGTCAGTCTTAGCTACGTTTGACCAGATCATTAGTGACATTAAAGAAGTGTCAAATTTTTCCAACAACTTCAGCTTCAAATTTGTGAATCTGAATCAAGTTTTATGTAGTATTGCTAGGAAATTTGTTTTTATGTCTGATTGTAAGAAATGTTTTACCATTCCATCCATTTGTATTGTAAACGTTTCGACTTATGATTTAATGAATTAGCCTCTTTATTTATTAAAAAAAAATAGCAATGAAAGTGACATTATGCATTTAGTTTGAGACTGAATTATACTTTTATAGTTTACTTGGTTCATGATTAGCCAAATGTACTATATTTGATGGAAATGTTTGATTCTAACTATTAATTGCTCGTTTAGTACAATAATTGTGTGTTTGTAAAAGACAAGAACATGCTTATTGTGATAAAATACAAAATATTTATACTTAATTTCTCTAATGATACTAAGGAAACAATTGAGTGGATGGACGCTCTGTAACGACTAACTAGCCAAAATCTAAACTCATGCAGTCATGCCTCATATCCTTTACATCGGAGCTCTGACCGTGTCAACCTTGGAATCAACCTTTGACCCATTTTCGGTTTACACAATATATACATATATATAGAGAAAAAAGTTCAAATGAGAACATCTGTTAACATGTGAACATGTGTATCACTGTGCACCATTGATCTTGCTCGATCTGATAGTTTATAATGATTTTGAGCTGATAAATATACATCACTGCACTACTATACCACTCCTCATATCTACGTCGTCCAATCTCACATCTCAATGATGCATAGAAGTTCACAGGTTCACACGCAAGCAGTACTTTTCACCTGAACCAAACCCCCCCTCTCTCTCTCTCTCTCTATCTATATATATATATATATATATATATATATATATATATATATATATATATATATATATATATATATATATATATATATATATATATATATATAATGACCGACTCGGTCAAGTTAACTCGCCTAACTCGATCGAATTGGACAAATTAACTCGGTTAAGTTCACCGACAATTCAATTGAGTCGGTCGAGTTGAGCGCTTAGACAGTTATTTAGGAGATAATTCACCTCTGTATAGAGGCACCTACCGCCTACTTCCATTTTTGTAACATTGAATACACAAAAAGAGATTCATATTGAACTTCAATTTACAATAGAACTCGATTTTTGTTTCGGGTGGCCTTGGCCTTGCTCACCTGAATCTCGCTTCTCCTCGAATTTGTCTTCTTAAGGTGGACCCATTGTCTGATCCCCATTAATATTCATTCTAAAAATGCATGGGAATTAAGATTGTTTTTGAGAGGGATCAAAGGAGTGATTTCACTTTTGAGAAGAAATCAAAATTTTCCTTATTGTTGTCCCCACACGGTTAGTGAATTTGGGTGAGACATTTTCCAAAGAGTTTATTATCTAAATGGTCTTTTGACTATTGTGAAATACTAATTTTGTTCTCGATAATTTTTCTTGTTCAATTAAGTTCTCAGACTTTGAAAAATTTAACCATTTTGGTCCTCCGTTTATCTTACTGTTTGATATTCGTTAAATCGGGACCAAATTGGTAATTTCATTATAGTCAAGGGACCCTTTCAGTCAAAAATTAATTACCGAAGTGGTCCCTTGACTATAGCAAAATCACCAATTTGATCTCGATTTAACAGTACAGTTGTTTAACACCAAAATAAACGGAAAACTAAAATGGTTAAATTTTTCAAAGTCTAAGGACTTAATTGGGCAAGAAAAATTATAGAGTACCAAATTGATAATTTCGCAACAGTCGATGAACCATTTCGATAATAAACTCTTTCCCGAAATATTCTGCCCACTCGATTTGGTGTTTTTAGTTTGAAGTCTAGGACACTCCGTTCGTACAAGTTTCTTTTGAGGATGACAAAGGCACAAATAATGCACTTTTTTTTTTCGAGTACTGAATGTTCATTATAGAATATTTAGTACATAAATAATGTACCTTTAATATATTTAAAAATGAACATTTAAATTGGGACACCGGATGCCACTAGACCACAAGGTCTTTGCCATGCATTTTAAATTAACAATTACTAAGATCGGTTTCTCATTGACAAATCTTGTTTATATACATGAGGATAGGAATAAGAGTAATGAATGGACTAGAAGTATAATTAACATGTATATTTTAGGGGAGTGTGGGATTAAGGTGGAACACTTTGACATATACTATATTTTTAATATATTAAAGGTACAATTTTTATAATGTGCATTATTTGAATACTGAATGTTCATTATAGAATATTCAGTGCACAAATAATGTACCTTTAATATATTAAAAATGAACATTTATTTATGGTTTATATTACGTTGTGGACCATGATCCATAGTATAATTTAGTCCGGGGGGAGGGGGTGGATCAAATTTTTCTGTGGACCATGATCCATGTAGTCATATGGACTATGATATGAGATTTATTTTAGTTTCATTTTTTTTTTCACACACTAGTTTTATTATAGTAATGTTAAAGTATCATTTTAATTACACTTCATGTATTTGCTATATGATTTTATTTTATACATATAATATGTTTATTATAGTAATACTAAAGCATCATTTTAATTCTACTACAAGTTCATTTGACAATATACATATCTCTAAAAGCTTTGCGCACTATTCAATTTCATTTTATACACAATAAATTCATTATAATAACACTAAAATATCATTTAAATTCTACTACATGTTCATTTAAAAATATACATATTTATAACATAAAATCATGATCTACATAATTATGTGGATTCGGGTCCACCTTATTGACCGATTTTCTACATAAATCCCATTAGCCCATTAGGTGACAAAAAGACTTTTTGTTTCTTTCCTACTTTTTCCACTTGGCGAAAAGAAATTGGTTCCCACTTCCACTTTCGTCTTCTTCACTTTCTTCTACTGCTTGTATTTTTCAGTTTTTTTTTTTTTTGGAAACGTATTTTTCAGTTAAATCTTCACAAGTGTTAATTAGGTAATACTTCGACGAAATTCACGAACTTATGCCTTGAAATTATAAAAAGATTTTTTGTAACTATAAAAAGAGAAACAATATAGGCCCATATATGTCAGAAAAACACGTCTAGGTCATTGAGGTAATCTGGGCAGGGCGTGTCTAGCTAGCTGTCTCAGAATTGCAGGAAGTGTAACAGTAATGATTTGGGGTCTTGTCTCGATCACTTTCGTAGTTACGTTATTTGTGATTTTGAGTCGTCAGAGAATCCAAAACCGTGTCTGTGAGACGGTGTTTGTGTTCGTCAGATCAGAGACAGACAGTTGGAAGACGAAAACTCGTGTAAAGTAAAACATCTCACATATTTTTAGTGAGATAAAGATGAAGGTAAAAATTTGTGTGAGACCGTCTCACCATGAGACGTGTCAGGTCGGGTTGGGTCAAGATGCAAATGTAACACTTATATATAACTAATCTAAACTATGCTGGGGAAATATAAAGAGAAGGGGAGAATAATCTAAAATTAGGGTTCAGAACTCTCTAAGGGAACCTCTTTAATTGTAGAGAATAGGTAGAATATATATGAGATAGATGGGTCTTGGCCCATTAGGCAACTTCCAATTTTTTTCCAATTTGTATTCTTGTTTCCTTTCTTCCTTGTAATTCCCTTTTCTTCCAGAACTTGTCCAAAATGTTCCAATATTCTTCCTTTGTTGTTCCTTGTAGATAATTCAACACTTGGACAATATAACACACAAACAATTCCCAATTTCACTAGGATAAGGGAAATACAACTAAAATAAGGGGTGAATTATTGTACAAAATAGTAGATATCAGTCCCTACCATTAAGAAGAGAAAAAGAGCTCCAGGATAGAAGACGGATAGATGGAAGATCTTTGTTTCCTAGGGTTTCCATCAAATTTTCCCATGTTGTACCTTAAGAACTTCTTGAATTTCTTTAAAAGAAATGACATATCTTCTTCTGAATCATCTTTTCTTGAGCTAGAAGTCTTTCTAGATGTTTTTTATGTTGAAAGAGTTTTATTTCCCACTGAAGCCATGATAGGCCTTTCATTTGCGTCTTCTTTCTTGTCCAGTCTCACCATGTCATATTCATGGTCTTTCAGATCTCAGAAAAATGATTTTGTGTTAATGGTGGATAACTTCTTGCTACTCTTTATGGTTGTTACCTTTGATAACCATTCTTTGTGTAGAGCTCTTAATATTTTGGAGTTAATCTCCCGTTGTGTATAATATTTTTGTAAAACAGAAAGCTCATCCAAAATGTTAGTAAAATGGATTTCCATTTGGTCAATGGATTCACCCAGAAACATCTCAAATGAATCAAACTTTTGAACAACAATATTGAGGTTATTCACCCTGATTTGTTCATTGCCAATGGAGAGTTCAATGAGTTTGTCCCCTAGTTGTATTGTCGTTGTTGTATGATCTTTGATCTTCCCAAAGATGACCTTATCGAGTGTCCTCATAATCTCATTCTTTGCATCGTTGTCTAACTTTGAGAGAATGTGGTAATCCTTCATCCATTTGTCATAGGGCTTTGGAACCCTAGCTAATTGGTATAGGAGATGGTGTCTCATCCTCACTTTGATCGTCTTCTTCACATTTCTTCTTGTGATCTTATGTTGGCTAACCTAGGTGGTGTGATGTTAATTTTCTCAATCTTTACTAGGTCATTTTCCACCACATCCAACATCCTTGAGTATATTGTTGATAAATGTATCTGGAGTCTTGTCCTCCATTTCCTCAAAATCTTCCTATGAATAATTTGGAATAAGATCCATACTTTTGTGCATTTTAAGAAAATTCTTAGCTACAAAGCGAAGTTTTGAAAATGAGAAATTAGGATATTCTCAAGTTCACCAAAAACGATTGATCTTTTAGAACAACCGCTCTAATACCACTTGTTGGTTCTAGGCAAGCAAAAAGTCAAGAAAGGGAAGGAGAGGGGGGCTGAATAGACATTCTAACACTTTTTAAAATCTCTTCAAAATGACTCAAAGTGAGCTAGGGTTTTAAAATCAAAGCTTGGAAATATATTTCCTGATAGCGGAAGTTTTTTAGCTTACCTAAAAGAGATGTAGCTAAATTTTGAGTTTTGATTGTGTTTGCGTGCGTATAAGTATGGGGTTAGTTGGCAGTCAAAATAATATTTCACTTTTCTCCTTATCTCCAAGGAGGTTCCACTAAGTATTATTACAAATACAAAGTGATAAAAGTCTTAGCTTCTTCAAGATAGTCATCGAGAAAAGTGTCACACATGAAGTCTTCTTATCCTTCACTATCTTATCAGAGTCATCCAAGGGTCGTCCACCAAGTCGTCTTGCAAGGTTGATCACATAACTTCCAGTAGAAGATGGTTGTAAGTTGATCATGCTTGAACTTTTTTCGTTCTGATCCCCTTAGCTTCCTTCCGACTTGACTCCTTCTAGATATCTTCTTCTGAAGCATTTCCTTCTAGATGCTTCCTTCCGAGACTACTTCCATCTAGCCAGCTAGATTGCGAAGCGTATATAAAATTACAATTATTTTAGTAGAGTCTAAAATACTTATACAGTTCTCTTTATATCATCAAAATCTATTACAAATAATTATCTAACACATATAATTAAGTATTACATAGTACAATATTTACAGTAGAATTACACTTTGTAAACATCATAATTTCAATTATAAGTATTACAATATTTATTATTAGTTACAACCATTTTAATCTAAATAGTATCACAACTTCACATATAAATATTATAATATTTATTATAAGTAACAGTTTATATTGTTTTTTATTTAATAATATTTTAATATTATGCATGAATTTTCGCACATCACATATACAAAATGCTAGTAATATATATAAATATAAATAAACAATTTAACCATCAACTTAGACTCTTAGTCACTGTTGTAAAAATAGGCCTAGGCGGTGCTAGGCGCCCCAAGGCCGTTTCGCTTTCACTGTTAGGCGGCAAAAAGTTGGTCGGCCACCTAGTCGGCTAGCTAGGCGGCAAAATCGTCCTAGTCGGCCGAGTCGCCCGATTTTGACTGGTCGTTGGAGTCTAGACTGCTACTGTAAGTTTTAAACTTTAAACCTTTAATTTCTTTCATTCGTTAATTAAATTTATTCATTGATTCTATAATCTAATTTATTAATTAATAATTGTTCATTTATTTGATTTATTTCATACTCCATTAATTAATAATCATTATTACCATATCTTTCTACACACTAGTAGTTTGAGTATTTCATATTTTTGTATCTTTAGTTTTTTAATATTGCTATGATGTGTCATTTGATTGAATGTTGAAAACTGCAAGTCTATCATTGTTTTTTTTTTTTTGTGCTCCCCTAGCGCAGCCTAGGCGTTAAGTGCTACCCGAACACCCGACTAGCGCCTATCGCCTACTGCAACCATGCTCTTAGTTGAGACGAAATATATTTCAATTTGATTTATGTGTCCCTTGAAACTTATCAAAACTCATGCATAAGGTCATTGCATTGGTGTTTCCATTTTGAACAATAAATTAAAAATAAAATAAACATTTCTCTAATCAAGTTAATTGAGAATTATGAAGTGGTGTGACTTTAATCACATATTTTATTGTATTGTAAATTTAATTTGTGATGTGAAAATTTTCCAATTAAATGCGTTTCAACATGTCCCTTCTGAAGTATCCATGTTCTTACGACTATTGTCCTAATGTCCTACACGTTACCTTGATTAAACAACAAATGAACCCTACCTACTTCATTTGAATTTATTCATATTTGTCGTAGAAAAAATAAAATAACCAGAGTATATATTGACCCAGAAAAAAATCGAGGCTACAACTATTTCTTCTCGTTCACTTTAAAACCCCCAACAACATTAGGGATGTGTTTGGTTCGCACACGAAAATCAGAATCGGATTGAGAATCAAATACTTGGTAATGGAATGAGTTTTGGTGAAAGTATTTGCATGTTTGGTAGTAGGGTGGAGTTGGAATAATTAACAATATTGATGTTTGTGTGTGTGTGTGTGTGTGTATAACGGCAATAAAAGTTTTAAAAATACAAAAAAATAAAAAATAAAATGAAAATAAAAAATAAAAAAGAATCCATTGGTCATAATATAATGACATCCAAAGCACCAATATGAAAAAAAAAAATCAAAACACAAATCTAAAAGTAGCAATCCAAACTTAAAAATTATATTACCAATAAGATGGAATGATATCTTTTTAATTAGGGAAGAACGGGTAATGAAATCTCATGGTTGTGTTTTGAAAAGTTGTCAACCAAATACTAGCTATGATTTTGATTCTTATTCCTAGCTAGTGTGTAAATCCATGAACCAAACGCACCTTAGAATATATAGCATAAATAATATTTATTAAATGTTGTGTGGTGGCTTAATGGGCTGATTCCAACATCCTATCATTATTGAAGCATGGCGACGACTACTACACAAGTATAAAGAAATAAAATTGCACTTTCGCTATTAGGTATAACTATTTGTGTAGTGGTAAGCGCTTGATCCTGACAATTGATATCAGAACAAGTTACGAAGTGATGTATGTGCAGTTGAGGCTAGTAAGTATTGGGAGGGAATTATTTGTAAAGAAATAAAGTTACACTCTCTACTAATTATTTGACGTAATGATAATCATTTAATCTTCTCAGCGAGTACATATTTTTTTTCTAGGGTCATATAGATGCCTATGTTAAGTGGTACACCTATTTGTCAAAAGTTGCGGCTAATAGGCATATTCTTTGTACAGTGATTAGATCTTAATTAAGAACCAAATCCTAAGATTCATGAATGTTGTCTAGTTTTGAAGTGTTAAGATGTTTTTATTGAGACACCATTATGTTAATGGCCCCCATTAGCTTGACAATGTCTTTCCTAATTAACCAAGCAAATGGGACAACTTAGTCGATAAGGTAGGCCTGCTGCCAAGCCTGCCATGTTTCACATGTTTTAAACCTTATTTTTAGTAAAGTTTTTAATTAAGAAAAAGACAGATCTAGCTAGCTAAGACTTTACCACAAATGAATTGTCAAAATGTATTTTAAAATTAATAGACATGCATTTTCATGATAGAATCAAGCCATTGTTTGATTTCGTTGAAAATATGATATCTCACAACAAGATAAACAATATTGAATTAAATCCATGACTTGTAAGAGTGGAATAATATGTGGGTTATATATCAAGCAATGCGTATTGGAAAATATATATTTGTCAGTATGCATATAGTGAATATTGTCTCGTTCATATGTCATGATTTCATTAGAGGTAGGAAATAAAAACAAAAAGTTGGGTTTTTATTTTTGTTTAAACCAATAGGATACGATAGGATACACACCACATTATATGCATATAATGATAATTGAAAGTAGAAAATTAACTGAATAAAAGAAAATTGAATATTTGCTTCCTTGACAATAATATGATTAAATAGTTGCATTGAATTATAGTAAAATCATATTTCGTGATATTCATTCACCGGTAATCAGTTATTCATTGTTTCAAAAGATAAAATACAATATGAGTTAGTGGGTGATGTCATCAGCCGGCAACCTGTAGTGCCCCAATCATAATAAATATCGGACCATAACCTAAAAAGATCAGACAAAATTATACTCAGGATGGTTCAATGACGTAAGCCCGCACTACCGAGATGACGTACATTTCGTGACGTCATGTCTCTCCCTGATTGAATCATGAAATTTACATATTCCTCCTTAAGTATTCGCATCATTATATAGTAATACCCAGTAACAATACAGTATCCAACTCTTTCTGGAAACTATAGTAGATCATACAATAATCCAGTCAAACATTCTCAAGATTCTTTTCACGTCCGTCTCGTTGCTTTATAGGCCACTTGCTCATGTTTGACTGCATATAAAAGATTAACGTAGAATGGGGTTTATGATAACAAAAGTTGGAACCCCACAAATATGATGTTTGACTGCATAGGAAATGATTAACGTAGAATGGCAGTGATGAGATGATAAGAAATGTTGGAAGCCCACTACTTGCCTTGCAAATTTGATGGTCAAAGGAATGGATGATGATTTTTTTATTTTTTTATTTTTGTGTGGTTGATTTTATTGCACTATTGTTTATATTGCATCAGAATTTTTTTAAGGTTATAATAGTATCGATGCCTTTTGTGTCAAGTGTGTGTGTATGATAAGTCTAGTTGTATCAACTATCATGTGAACGTGCTGGCAATACCCAGTAACATTTAAATAGTATGGTATACATGGTTATACGCACTACCAAAAAAAATTCATTGACATAGTAAAAATTTCTTAAGTTTTAGATTTCTAAAAATAAAATAAAACTACACATTGTGAATTCATTACAATTTTTGGAGGAAAAAAAAAGCACTTTTGTTGGAATGTCAATTGTCAAGCAAAGATAGAATATCTTGACCATTGAGAAGCAAAGTTAGACAGGCTTTTTGTTTTGGATAGAGGGAGTGGTCCTTTTCTCTCTCTCTCTTTAATGACTCTTTTATTTTCTTTATTTTTTGTTTTTACCTTTTGGATAACGAGGAAGTTTGTAAATGATTTATACAAATGATTTATACAAAGTAAATTATAACTTTATGTAATAGCGTACAAATCATAAGAGATTTATTGATAGTATACATATTGTTGTCCTTAGAGATCTAATGCAAAACTTGTTAACTGTGCCTCTTTTATTTTTAATCTCTACACTTCATGATACTAGAAGTGTTTAGTGTGGGGTTGGGTCAAAGAACACCAAAATTTTATTCTAAATTATTAAAAATTTTATATGATATTTTTCAGAACCCAATATCTAAAAATATAATACTTTTATTAATTTTATAACCATATCAATCAAAAACCAATTAAATTCATGTCAACATAAACATTCAATTCAACTTTCATAAATATATGGTCTGTTTTACCTCTTTTATGTAATTTACGGGCTATTATGAATGAGTAAAATTTAGTTCATAGACACCCTCAAATAGTGACTGTGAATTTTTTTCTTTACAAAGATACATATATAAGTGTTTGTTCGTATGAGTTGATGCCAATTAACCAGCACTCAGTTAGCTAATTAAATACACACCTAATCTAACCATACTTTGACTAAAACAGGGCACCAAAATCATGGAATTAATCACTCCTAAGTCATTATCATTGGCATTCATCATTTCACTATTTTCCACGATTAAGACGCTTTTTTTATTACAGTCAAAATTACTGTCCATATTCACTCTTAAAAATCTTTTTCACTCCCACACAAGGTAAATTTCTTTACCATACCCTAAAGGAGTGACTGAATGGGTTTTTTTTTTTAATACTACTAACTCTATTAGAATGTAGTATCTGTTCATAACTACTTTCTCAACCTATTGAAGCACAAGAGTCAGTATTGTCTCCACTGAGATTCGAACCCACCACCTCCCGTATAAAGGGAAGGGTTTGATGCCACTGAATTACAAGGTCCTTGGCAAGTGACTGAATGGTTGAAACATGATTCTCATATTTAAACGTTTCGAGTTTGATTCTTATTAACACCTTTTCGATCGACCTCGTCACGCAGGGTCTTCCTAGCATGGTTTGCCTATCTTGTGTAATTTACAGGCTATTACATAGGAATAAAGTTTACCTAGTACACACTTTTAGCGGTGACTGCGAGTTTCTCTTATCACCCAAAATAAAATTATTTTAGCACATCATATGCAAAAAATGCACATCCATTGTCCTCTAGTCCACAAGGAAAATTTTGGATACCCACATGGAAAGGAATGGATTCGAGTTTCAGTAGAAGCGACTCTTTGTGTTTCAGTTATGAACATATACTATAGTAACAGAGCCAGTAGTACTAAAATAATATATATCCATTACAATTATTATTATTATTGAACTTTTAAAGTTCAAAATGTTTCTGTAATTTTAAATACTTTTAAAATTAGTTCATCAATAAGATCGACCCCACTCCAAAAAAAATCTTGATTCGAGACAAATTTATTTTTCGAATGATTTGAATTATTAATTAATTAGTGACAAAAGTATCACAAAAATTAAAGCACGATCAATTGAAAGTTGATATGAAAAAAGCATTCTAAAAGTTGGTGTGCTTTCATTAGCTCTTGGTCCACTACTCATATCAAAAATGAAAGTGTTTTCAAAGAAGCAAAAGTCCCAAAATATTTTAATTTTGAACTGTGTAGGATCTTTACTCTATACTACCGCTTTAATTTATCCAAGTTACAATTCAAATTTTAAATTGTTACTTAAACTAAAAACCCTAATGCTGCCTCCCTTTTCTCTCTAAATCCAAACACCTTTCTCTGCTGCTCAACTTCGGCTTCCACCGCCGGCCTCCGGCCGGAGCTCTAATAGAGCTTTGAGCCGGCGGTTTTGGTCACCTTCTACGTTTGCTCTCGCTCTTCTTCCGCCCCGACCACCATCGCAGCTCTGTCCGCCTCCAACCACCGCCACAGATCTTCTTCTTCAGTTTTCTCTCCCTTTGAATAAAATAATAGTAGGTAAGTATTGGATTTTTGTTGGTAGTCTTGAACTCCCAACCTTACTTTGACTTTACCCACTTTTTATTTTCTCTATTATTGTGTTTTCCTCTCGTTACTTTCACGAGCATTTTTCCTCTTTTTCCTCTTTTTCCTCTCGTTACTTTGACGAGCGTTTCATTTCCATTAGCATAAATCGTTTAGTTTGGTTTCGACAAGTGTTAATTTTATCTTGGGCGAGCAAAAAAGAATGATGACGAAGACCCAGATCTTTGATGAAGCTTTAAGTTCCCTTATGGAACATAGCTTCCTAGTTATGAAACAGTCTGCGATTTAAGTTTTCTATAACATAGTTAGAAAAGTTGTTTCTATGTCTGACTGTAAGGAATGGTTTACCATTTCATTGATCATTGATGTAAACGTTTTATGTTATGAATTAATGGAATAGCTACTTTTACCTTAAAAAAAAAATTTATCCAAGTTACAATTAAGCACCATCCAAAAGAGTTTCTTAGCTTGTTACGTCATTACTATATCTACACGAGTTTGACTTTTTAAATTTTGTTGTGTCTATTAATATTACGAGAAAATCTGTCGTTACTACTCAAATATGCACTATAAGTAAAGCCCATGATCCTAACTAACAAAGGACTACAAGAACATGAACTAGTCTAAGTTACCTGACCCATAGCGAGTCGGTACAAACCAACAAAATAAATAAACATATTGTGATTATCAAGCTAACTAATCGCTGGACCTGAATTATCTAAGTGTAGATATACCCCATAGTAGAAAGCCAGTCCATCCTTATCAACACTTGTAAATATAGCATCCACTAGTTGTTCAACTATATATTATTGAAGGATGGTTTAGTGTAAATACGATTTAGTTTAGGGGTCAAAAGAGAAAATTCAGAAGAAATTCTATACGGATTTCGATGAATCTCCACGCTTTTTAAATGGGGATTTGGGTTTAGTCCCAATCCCAGACTCAAAAGACTGAGAGAGGAAGAAATCAAGAAATCATCAATGAGTACTCAACCCCATCCCCGCCAGCAGCAAACCACAATTCTTCCACCCCAAAGAGGAAAGATCATTAGACAAATCCTCAGCGACTTGGTCGGCACCGGAAACTCTGCCGCCGGGCAAGCAGGGGAAACTCCAGGTCGTAATATCAACGGCGGCGGCGGCGGCGGCGGAAGCCGTCGCGGTGGAGGAGGCGCCACCGGCGGCGGAGCTACCTCTACTGCGCCACATTAGCCGCCGTCGCCGGCGCCGGTCCTTCTTGACCCGATTTAAGGTTTCGTGTCGCCGGAAGTTTGGGGCTTAGCTTCCACTTTATCTTGTTTTAGCTTTTAGCTTTTAGCTTCTTGCTGAATGCTGAGCGTCCAGTGTTGTATCAGTAAATTTATGTGGCAATAAAAATTTTCCCGTTATTAAATTATTTTTACCTAGCTGGCTAAATCAATAATACTCCGTAAAATATTTCACTCATTACACAAGTGTTATATTAGAAAAAGAAAATAAAAATTACTTCTTTTTTTTTAATCAAACGGAGTGAAACACCTAAAAAAACATATCGCCTAATTCCTGATAAACTCATAAAATTATCCGGTAGAACCTTCGAAGAGTAGGGCGGTGGGGAGGTTAGGGCGAGTTCCAATATTAGGTTTTATTATGCCTAGTACTAGTTATTGTCCATATATACAGAGTGCAACTTGTCATGTGGTCGTTGCCCATAAATTTTCTTGTTCGAAAATCTTTATAACACCGAGAATTCTGTCATGTGGTCCTTGCCCATAAATTTTTTTATTCGAAAATCTTTATAACATCGAGAATAATTAAAATGTGCAACTACACTTATATTTTATGAAAGCACTGCAAAATTATATTCAAATTTTAAATTTTTTGCGTTCTATATTATACTGAATGAAGTATTCTGTCCCAATTAAAATGTTTCACCGAATCTCAGCATTTATTATTTTATTTATACTATGTTTAACACGTTTCGTAAAACATATACTCTGTAATATTTTTATAGAATTAATTAAAATCTTATATATTAGAATAACATGAAATGGTACGTTTTTCTCAAAAAATAAATAAAGTAAAGACAAATATATAATTATATTTGATGTACTTGATCCTTGATTCCTTGACCTTATCTCCAACTGTAATCACTTGACAGTCAATTAATCGAGTGGCTATCCACATACATTGAATCAAAGACAAAAAAAAACCAGAGAGACATTGAAATCCGTGAAATTTACCATGAATGCCAGCATCTCAAAGTTACCAAACAAGATCAAAAGTGGGATTGTCGCACAGCTATTTGACTATTTCAATTCATACGGTAAAATTTTCATCAAAATTCATATTACATTTAACGTAATAATACAACTATTTTTTATTGATTGGTTACCAGAGTAACTTTATTCTCGTTAAAACAATTCATTTATTAGTCAAATAATTGTGAACGATTTTTGGTCCTTATAATTTAATCACACTTTTCTTCTCTTAAAAAGTTAAATCTCCACAAAAGCCACACCCTCCGACACAATCCCCGAGTTAACGGATGTCTAACAACAAAACAAACAGAAGATCAAATTGCTTAAACTTTTTAAAAGTTGAGAGACTTAATTGGTCAAAAAATAATCAATGACCAAATGGATAATTTCGCTATAATCAAGAGGTCATTTCAGTAATTAACTCTATAATATATACAACAAAAACTCTCTTTCTTTGGGAACCATCAAAATAACGAAAATTGAACTCACAAAAGATAATAAACTTGACTATTGTGTAATAATCAGTAAACCACACAAGAAAGTATTTTGTCTTCTCCGGAATGAAGAAGAGGTGTTCTTTCTTTGCTTATTTTAAATATGAGTTAATTTCATTTTTGGTCCTAGATTTATAGGTGGCATTCCACTTTTAGTCCTTTTTTTTTTCAAAACATCCACTTTTAGTCCTAGTATTATTGTGGCATGACCATTTTAGTCATCCGTCAAGAAAATCATTAAAATGCCATTAAATATAATGACATTTTGATCTTTTTTTTTATACAAAGTAGGTTGACCCGCTATATTTTTTATGTTTATTTTTTGAAACAAAATCAAAATTGAAGATTGAAATGCTCTTGTATTTGACGAAATTTAAACTGTTTTGTTGATGGAGGACCAAAAATGGTCATGCCACAATAATACTAGGATCAAAAGTGGATGTTTTGAAAAAAAAAGGACTAAAAGTGGAATGACACATAAATCTAGGACCAAAAATGAAATTAACTCTTTTAAATATCTTATTTTACATGTTTAGAATTTCTAACTTTCTACTGTATAATTAAGGAAATTTTGTTATGTGCTTTTAGATATCTAACTATGCATTTTTAGTTGTTATCCCTTACACTTTTATACTTATCACTGTGCACTTTTAACATTTGTTTGTACATTTTTTATAAGTTCGAACTTCAAATTTAAGGACCTTTACCATTTTTGCAGTAAAGATTGATGGAGGAATATTATATTGTACACTTTTTAGCATTTGTAATATTCACTTATACAATTCAAACTGTGTACATGTAAATATTATTACATATATTGTGAATCTTAAACATTAAAACTATGCACATTTTGAGTTTCTGTTGTTTACTACTTTTAAATATCAAATTATAAATTTTTAATTTAGTTCTTATACTACATACATCTTTAAAAAATTGCAATCCCAACTCAAGTGTAGTGCCTATGAAAGGGAATGAAATAGCAGTCTTTTGTGAAGTTGTTTGAACATGCATTGACAAGTACACAAATTGAAAAAAAAAAAAAAATCACTCCATCATTGTCATCTCCATAGGAAACCATTTGTAGTAAAATTTAAAAAAAAAAAATTAAAAAAAAAAACAAAACTTAACAAGTATGATATGTAAAAATAACATGTTGGTTACACTTAATTAAAATAACCCAACTACTGTGTGCCTTTTCTTCAGGTTTAACCTCCTTCTCTAATGAAAAATAGCACAACAACTTGTATAAGAAAAAGGCTCAGGATAATGTAAGGTCTGGATTGGATCTCTTGTATGCACATGAAGATTAAGATCTTACTAATGAGCTGATTACGCGACTCGCGATTTACCTTCACAGTAGTTCTAAGGGAGGAGTCTTGTAGGCTTAGGCTTAGTCTGACAAAACTGAGATAACC
Organism: Ipomoea triloba; assembly: GCF_003576645.1. Taxonomy (NCBI): domain Eukaryota; kingdom Viridiplantae; phylum Streptophyta; class Magnoliopsida; order Solanales; family Convolvulaceae; genus Ipomoea; species Ipomoea triloba. The sequence continues at coordinate 19,682,751 of NC_044929.1, forward strand.
TAAGTTTTTTTTAAACAAAAAAAAAAAAAAAAAAAAAAAAAACCAACAACTGTATCCATGCAAATTATATAATCGATGATAGTTCACATTGCAATGTCAACCACGATAGATAAATTTTTAAGCAATATATCCAATTACATTGCACAATCTCAAATATTATGTGAACACAGTGGTCCTACGTGGCTATGTGCGACACTTTTCCATGAACATGGAGGTCAGCAAGAGTTGGCCTGGTAAGTGGTAACAGAGACAAAACATTATTTTGTAGATACGTATGAATTTCGTGGATTCCAAAGATTTCATTTGCTTGGGTCCCTATACTATACTTGCTCCCATCCTCTTTCACAACAGATCACAGGATCTTCAGTCTTGACCTCAAGATACTCCATTATCTTGGCAGTAATTATTATAGATTTTGGTGTGAATGCATCTATTTGGAACCCTCTTTTCTTCTTCCCATATAAGATCCTTCCTTAATTCACTTGCAAATCCTTAGCTTGCTACAAAATCTTAATGTTAAAGCTATAGATCCTTAATTGACTTGCAAATCCTTAGCTCCAAGGTACACAAAAATCTTAGTGTTAAATTAAAGATCCTTAATTGACTTGCAAATGCTTAGCTCCAAGATACATGCATGCACCAAAATCTTAGTGTTAAAGATCCTTAATTGACTTGCAAATCCGTCCTTAGCTCCAAGATACACCAAAAATCTTAGTGTTAACTACTCAATCAATATAGTATATTTGGATGGTGCAATAAGTTTCATCTTAACTATAGGTCTAAACTAATAGTTAGATTACATAATATTTTATATTAGGGAAAATGACACTCTTAGTTATCTAATTGTGGGAAAATAGTTAACTCATTCCATAAATTATTAAGGTATTCGCATTTAGTCCCTCAATTATTATCTCGGTGGCAGATATAGCCTCTCGGTGACAATTGAGTATATCTGCTATGGGGGTTTAACGAATGTTATCATTGAGGAATTACATCCAACACCGAGATGATAATTGAAAGACTAAATCTGACGACCTCAATATATAGTTAGGGATTAAGCTGAGTTAACTATCTTACCTTAATTGGGAGGAAGGGGGGGGGGGGGTAAAAGCACCATTTTTTTTCTCTTTATATTATATTATACTCAGCATGTCCCTCATATGTATGAGTTATTCTAAATCTAAATCTTATACCAAATTAAAGAATGTGTCATGCATCAATTAAAAGGGTAAGAGCAATCCCAGGAATAGATTTTTTTTGCTCAATTTTTACCGGCCACATATATAAGTTGAAGAGAGGAAAAAAATTTGTATTATTAACAGACCGCCACACGGGCATCAAACAAAGGTTTTTTTTTTTTTTTTTGGTCATTTCCTCCTGAGCCCTACAAAAAATCATACCTACGGTAAATAGATATAAAACGAAAAAAAAAATCTTTTTTCATTCTCTCCTCTCTGCTCCAATTCATTCACTCTCTCATCTCCTCCATATATGCAAAATAAAATTTCAAACAAACCATACCATTGATAAGGTTACCCTAAACTCATAATTAGACTACACATTTATATTGTATACTTATATTACGTTCAATAAAATAATGTTCGAACTCATAATCAACGGTTTAAACTAGCTAAATCCTTTAAAATATCCGTACAGTAGATAACTAGGATCTATAACGAGCACAAACTTAGGTCCACTATATTATAGATCTTATCCACATGCTAGCTGTTGTTGTGGATAATGAAGAAAAGTATACAAGGTTTATAAATTCCCAGCTGTATTTGTGTACGACTCACCATTTTCTTTCTTCTAGAGAGAGAGAAAGAGAGAGAACAAAGATTCTCTTATTGACCATCCCACAAAACGTAATATGAAAACGTTGAACAATCACGATGAGATCATGCAATCCAACTATGTCTTGTTATGACACGACATCATAATATCATATACCACATTAGAAGACACTTCTATTTCATGCCAATCAAAATAGGTATCATTGGTATTTGGTAAATAATAATTATAATAATAAGGAATTGAATTTATAATGTTGAAATTTGGTCACTACTAACTAGTTTAAACAGACAAGCATGTCATTCTACAGTTCCCTGTCTGGTACGTAATGTAAATTTTCCAGATTTGTTTTTTGGACTAATCATATCATATATTTAAAAGATGGGACCAAAATTTTGATACTTTTGACTATACAATATTACAATGTGATTTTACTGTTTAATTTTTAATAAATGATCATATTGGAAGTAATATTTGAATTTGGTTATTTTTTTTTTTTTTGTGAGTATTACCAACTTTCTCAACTTACTAAAGCACAAAGAGTCAAGACCGCCTGTATTCACTGAGGCTCGAACCCATGACCTTCCATTTGAGAGAGCCATCAGACTACAAGTTCATTGACAGGTTATTTAGACTCACTATGATATAATACAAATAAAGTTTTGTTCACCATTAAATTACATTACAAATTCTCTCCCTATCTCTCTTTTAATATAATATAAGGAAAGAAAGTAAATTAGATAAATAATTTAACCTTAGAGCATCGGTATAAGCAAAAATAAGGGTGTGTTTGGTTTATGAATTTACACATCAGGAATAGAAATCAAAATCATAATTAGTATTTGGTTGACAACTTTTTAAAATACGACTATATATGAGATTTTATTATCCCTTCAATTAAACACTTCATTCACTAATTAAAAACTGATATCATTTCATCTTATTGGTAATTTAATTTTTAAGTTTGAATTTGTAATTTTAGATTTTTGTATTGATTTTTTTTGTTTATATTGGTGCTTTGGATTTCATTATATATATATACATACATACATACATACATATATATATATATATATATATATATATATATATATAGGATTATTTGTATTTCTAATTACTAAGTTTTTTTATATATTTAATTACTAAGTTGACTCTTTATTAACTAGTCTAGAGACAAAATTTGTCGATTAATGGGTAGTCAGTAAAAATAGAAAGCTTACAAATAATGTCATGTAAGGAATTGGAGTAAAACTTAGAGAGTAATGTTGGGGAACATTTTTCCTAAATTAACATCTGAAAAGGAAAAAAATAGTGTTGTTTTATCACCTTTTAAGAACCTATTAATGTACCTTCCGTGTAGGTTTATTATTGGTCTGCAAACAATCTTAAACCTCAACAAGCAAAAACACCTATATGTGCAACAAAAGAATAGGTGGTAAAGGCTCGATCAGGATAGGCTAGCTAGGAAGTGGAGCAAAAAGAAGTGCTTTTAGTCGCACTAAATATACACAAATTTTATTCAAAAAGGAACTTTTATAATGATGACTACTTAATCTTAATGGATGATGTTAGAACTGAGTTATTGAGCATCCCAAAAAAATTACATCAAATAAAGAATATACTTTAGATTCTTTTTTTTTTTTTTTAAGTTTAGACTCAAAATGATTAGAACAATTAACAAACATTCACGAATACTTCTACTAGTATTCTACTTTAGAGGGAAGTCTTGTGTAAAAGGTTTTTGATATTTTATTTTGTATTTTAAAATTTTTAATTTGATATTAATTGATAGGGTACTGTTAAACTCATATAAACAATTTTATGTTGAGGTAATAATTACATGTGGTCATAGATTTGATCTTTACAGACGATGTTAATTGTTATACTATAAATTTAAAATAGAATAATAATATAATAGACTTTAGTTATCTTATTTTCTAAGGGTATAAAAGCTAAGAGAATGTTAAAATTATAGAGTAAATGGTAATTCAACATGGCCTCACTATTCTCAATTGGACTTGTTTGCTTAGAATACAAGAAAGATCATTATTTATACATATAGTATAGTCCTCCGTGCATGATTAACCCCTTTACTTCCATTTNAAAAAAAAAAAAAAAAAAAAAAAAAAAAAAAAAAAAACCCCTAATTCCACTACCTTTGTGATGTCTGCTGCCTGCCCTAGTGACACGTGTCCATTTTGTGGTCCTTTCTTTCTTTTCACACTAGATCAAAACTAATTATACGGAGTGTCAATTATTTTTGTGTGGATCGGAGAATGATCCATATAATTGTATGAAGTATAAATGAAAGATAATTTTTAATATACGTATATTATTTTTGTACTGAAATTATATTATTTGAAAGTATATATTTGAATATTGAAAATATATTATTTTGTATATTATTAAATAATATGCATTTAATATATAAATGATGTACTTTTATAAACATATTAGTCCAGCTAATTTTAGTATAGATTTTTAATATTGATCTTCAAATCTAAAAACACTAATTCAAACTATATAAAATCATAGGTTCAAACCCTCTAGTAGATTAGTGAATGGTAGATAGTTTCGGGCCGAGTTTCTCCCACCTTGTGCCCCAACCCAAAGATGAAGCTTAACCAATGAGAGATTATGGTAAGTTGTCATTCGATCAACACATGAATTCTTTCAATAGGTTCAAACCCTCTAGTAGATTGTCAAAGGGGCAAAGTTTAAAACTCAAGAGATGACAATGAAAGCTTGATTGATTGACACTGTGAGAGAGAGAGTTACAGATAAAGAGGTTACACTGAACTACCTCTACAATAGGCTACATACTAGGAGTCTGACTCTAACAATAATATACTAAGTCTAATATTATTTACATGACTAACAATGGCAGTAGGGGTATGTTTAGTTCACACATGAAATCAGAATCGGAATGGGAATCAAATACTTGATAATGATAATAGGTTTTCGTAAAAATATTTTGCATGTTTGGTAGTATATGGTAGAATTGGAATGATTACTAAGGGTGTGTTTGGTTCATGGGTTTATACACTAGGAATGAGAATCAAAACCATAGTTTTTGGTTGACAACTTTTTAAAACACAACTATGAGATTTGATTACCCTTTAATTATTAACATCATTCACTAATTGAAATGGGTATCATTCCATTTTATTGGTAATATATGGTTTTTAAGTTTGGATTAGTGTTTTCAGATTTTTGTTTTAATTTTTTGTTCATATTGGTGCTTTGGACGTCATTATATTAGGATCAATTATTGCATATTAATTTTTTATTTTTGTATTTTTTAAACATGTATGCCTATTATAGGGTCATACATAACCAAATATCAATATTAGTAATCATTCCAATTCCATGCTACTACCAAACATGCAAAATACTTTCATCAAAAGTCACTACCATTACAAAGTATTTTATTCTAATTCCGATTCCGGTTCCGATTCCATGTGCGAACCAAACACACCCTAATATTGATGTTTGGTTATGTATGACCTTATAATGGAAATAAAGGTTTTAAAAATACAAAAATAAAAAATCAAGACAATTGATCATAATATAATGACATCCAAAGCACTAATATAAACCCAAAAAAAAAAACAAAAACAAAACAAAACAAAAACAAAAACAACAATCTAAAAGCACTAATCCAAACTTAAAAATCAGATTACCAATAAGATGGAATGATACTTATTTTTTATTAGAAAATGAGGTTTTTAATTGGAGAAGTAATCAAATTCCATAGTCGTGTTTTAAAAAATTGTCAACCAAACACTAAGGGTATGTTTGGTTCCAACATTGGAATTGGAATGACAATAGGAATCAAATATTTGGTAATTGTAAGAGTGTTAAGTAGAATGTGTCACTTTGTTTGGTAATAAATAAGAATTGGAATCAAATAATATAAATAACTAAATAATTAATTAAAATAAAAATAAATATTGTCCTTTTTACTTTTTTTTTTCTCGCTTATTTTTTATTCAATTATTCAAAAGTAGATAAGTAAAAGGGTAATGTGTTTTGTAATTAATATAGGATTTAATTTCAATAGTAGAATAAAAAAAATAGGCAAACAAACATAATAATGGGTATCAAAACTCAGAATAGGGTGCAAAAGTTCAAAATCGAACACACCCTAACTATGATTTTGATTCCTATTAAACCAATGAACCAAACACAAAATTAACCTTTCTATGAATATGTTTAATAACGCATGTCTAATCACGCTTAATAAATTCATTATTCATGAATCACTTTCGAAATCGAAGGGGGCAGTGAAGATCTTTGATGTTCTTGATTTTTGTTTGATTAACTTTTAATTTAATTTGTTAATAATGCTGAGCTCCATCCATCCCATTGGGTACGCAACCCACAGAATAATTTTGATCTTCCAATTTCTTTATTGATCAAATTAAAATGTTAAAGTTCATAAAAAAGTCGATCATTTTTTCTTCCTACATGAAAAAATTATTTTTTTTCTTAGGATAATATTACTTTATACTACTAACCGTTGCAATTATATAAGAAACATTTCATCAATAATATATTAAGTTCTAAATTTCTACTAAGAAATTACTATATTAATCAATTATAGCACTTCAAAGAAACAAGAACTAAATATCTTAAATATAAACATAAAATTTGTGGGAAATATTTATACAAACAATAAGATGGAATGATACTCATTTTTAATTAGTGAATGGGTTTTTAATTAAAGCTACACTATTTATAATTTTATATACTGATCTTCAAATCTAAAAACACTAATTCAAACTTAAAAATCATATATTACCAATAAGATGGAATGATACTCATTTTTAATTAGTGAATGAGGTTTTTAATTAAAGAGTAATCAAACCCCATACTTGTGTTTTAAAAAGTTGTCAACCAAACACTTATTAACTATGGTTTTGATTCTCATCCATAGTGTGTAAACCCATGAACCAAACACACCCTTAGTAATAATTCCAATTCTACTATACTACCAAACATGCAAAATACTTCCACGTAAACCCATTATCATTACCAAGTATTTGATTCTCATTCCGATTCTGATTCCATGTGTGAACCAAACATACCCCTACTGTCATCTCTTGAGTGTTAAACTTTGCCCCTTTGACAATCTACTAGAGGGTTTGAACCTATTGAAAGAATTCATGTGTTGATCGAATGACAACCTACCATAATCTCTCATTGGTTAAGCTTCATCTTTGGGTTGGGGCACAAGGTGGGGGAAACCCGGCCCGAAACTATCTACCATTGTTTACGCTCCTCCTGACTCTAGGAACACTCCTCTTATCCACAAGGTAAGCCTGGTTCACTTATTGTGACACGACATGATGCTCATTTCCTTCCAACTATCATCGCTCTCTCTAGCCATGCATCTTGGTGAGACAATCGCTTTACCCGAGCATCGCAGTCCTTTCTCATCCCCCCACCCCCCACCTCCAAACACTATATTTCTTTAATAATCCACTAAAAGGTTGAACTCTTAAATATTCGTGGGTGCAATCTGCCACCTCAAAACCAACTATGCTACTCAGAAGGAAATCATTTTGATTCCGTGAGTGCTTCTTATTTATGGCTTTTATTCATTTTACAAAATAAATGGTACTTAACCATGAAATCTGATCTGAATCAGAAAAGAATATCACATCTTTGAAAAACCAGTATATACATCTGTCTTTATGCACATCTGTTTCCCAATTCAATTCCACAAAGCTTTAATTAAACTAGCTAATCTCTCATGTCATCTCTAAGCCAATAAATTAATCATGCGATCTGCATGTCGTTTTCAATGGTTACTTAAAATGAACAAACCAATACTAGGTAGCCCTGTCTTCATTATAACATGGAAAACCTGAATTCCAAAACAAGATATTCTCATAAGATTTGGGCTGGTCCACTTGCCATATCTTACAAGATCATCTTATGATTCACATATTTTAATTTGAACATAATTTAATCAGATCAATATATTATTTTTTAAAAACGTATTTAGAAGTCCGATCCACATCTAATTATCCATCGGTAATAATGTTTTTTATTACCTTTCCACCCAAGCATCTCCTAAAGCCTAAAAGAAAATTCATGCAAAGCAACATCAGAATTTAATTTGTACATTTTCTGGTATTTTATGTCTTAATCTGATTTTTCCTGTTGTGTGATTACACACATAAAGATGTCAAATGATATCATTTTATTCACTCACTTTCCTCTTTTATCTTTTTTTACTACGAAAATTTTTTTCAACAATCTATAAGTCTTTAATATAAGGATCGCGGATCTTGTCCAAAAAAATCTTGAAGACAATGTTTCAGGCGTGAAGAACAGTTTTCTCATCGTAGTAACAACGTCAAAATGAGATTTCGAATTTGATGATGAGAGAATGACAGAAATAATTTCTATTGGTTTGTCATTTGTAGTGGACAAGATATTTCCATGTGAATGTTTACGTGGTGTACTTGCACGCTAAATGTGAATTTGCATGCCATTTTTGCACCTTGCTCTCATTTTCATTTAGAATCATTAGGTAACAAGTTATGTCAATGTGTTAAGTAAGATGCGAAAGAATAACTTTACAAAATAAACTATTTTATAATTTTCTTGGCACGAGAAGATGTGTATTTCTCTAAGGTGGGGTGTGCAGTTTTAGCATATCAAAGCCAGTAAAGATGGATTAAGAAATTAGTGTAGATGCAAGTTGGTTTAGTCATTGTTTCTTTGAAGTACAATTAACTTCTACATGTAATAATAAACTAAACAAAACGTAATTAATCATGAAATGTAATTGGCAAAAATGAATATTATTACATCTTTGAATAATCAAGGATAGATCTACATTTGCCTTCAAAAAAAAAAAAAGGATAGATCTACATTTTTCTATATGCAAATCTGTTTTCCAATTCCATTGCATAGTGCTTTAATCTCATCATCTCATCTCTAATTAAGCCAATATATATATGTAAATGATGCTATCTGCATGTCGTTTTCAATGGTTACTAAGGGACAAATTAAAGAACATACTAAGTAGCACCATCTTCAGTCTTTACTACCATGGAACCTGCCAGAAATTCTAAAACAAGATATTCTGATTAGATCTCCGTTGGTCCACTTGCCTCATCTTACAAGATATTGACTTATGATTCATATAGTTTAATTTACACATAATTTAATGACATCAAATCTTCTTGGAAATTGCATTTGGAAAACTTGACTTGGGTCAATGGAGTTTGTATTATAAGTTATGTTTCAATTAAAGATCTATAAGTATAGATCCATTATTAGACATTTATTTAGTTATTAATTTAGTCTTTTTTTTAATCGGGACATTTTTCATAAATGATAGAGGAATTGACTCCAAGATAATTATAAAAAAATGCATAATGTAAAAAGAAATGAGAAAAAGAACTTGCTATATTGTATAAGAGTAAGTATGTGATCGAATGTGATGACAAAATGTGCCCTTACTACAAGGTAGAATTGGACTATATATACAAGAAGTTTAATGGCTCCTTTAATAATTCTCATGCAACTTGAAAGTTTCCCAAGTCGAATTGGTGCTCGTAACAGTTGTAACATTTGTAATAATGCATAACAGTTCTCACTTTTTATATGAGGACCATACTCTCATTTAAATTTGCATGTAAAAAGTAGGGACTGATCTCAGCCGTCCATTAGGATTTATCAATGGTTGAGGATTTTAGCAATAAAAAATATGAGTTCAATTTTATAATTATTGAAAACTTTTAAGAGTGGGTTCATTTTATAATTATTGCAAAATAAAAAGTTTAGTAATAATAAAATCCTAAATTTTGATTTCTCAAGATGGAGGGTGTGAATATGTTAGTACTTTTTGTCTGGAGAGGTGTTCTCACATGAACCTTCCCTATATATATATATATACATATATACATACATACATATATATATATATATATATATATATGATGCTCAATGATCGACACATTCTAATTCCCAATCGGTCTACTTACGGATGTTAATTAATTTTATTTATTGTTCTAGATTTACAGGTCACATTTCATTTTTAGTCCTATTTTTTCAGAACATTTACTTTTGGTCCTAGTATTATTAGGACATAACTATTTTTGAACATCCTCTATCAACAAACATGTTTAAATGGCGTTAAATTTTTGCCTATTCAATTCTAAGTGTTAATTCTTTTTTTTGTCCTAAACTTATGTGTTACTCCACTGTTGCGAAGATTCAGGTTGCAGAGGCGATGTTGCAGAATGTAGATGCGTGGATTGCAATTGTAGAAAATTGGGGACTCTAGCTATGAATTAGAGATTTTTTTTTAAAATATATATATATATATACTAAGTCAACTCACTTTGTATAAAAGACCAAAATATCCTCATATTTGATATCATTTTAACAGGTTTATTGACGAACGATAAAAAATGGTCATACCACAATAATACTAGGACCAATATACAATATTCTAAAAAATAAAGATTAAAAATAAAATGCTATATATAAATTTAGGACAAAAAAATGAAATTAACTCTTTAATTTATACAAGTTAAGTAGTTAGATCATGTTCACACTATATCTATGACTACGATGGTATCTCGACCACAATTGCATCTCGACCACAATTGCTTATTGTTAGCTTTTCTTTTCTTTGTATTTTTTTTCCAAAAAACGACAAAAAAAAAACTATTAATTACAAATTTTCAATTAACATGGACAATATTAATGTAAGACTAATACCAAATAATTAACAATTAGGCCACTGAGTCAAAAAAAAAAGTGCAATTAGACTACTGAACATTCTAAATATATGTAATTTTACCTGATAACAGGTTACCATCCATTTTATCAAGTTACTAGCTTATGCGGATGGTGAGTTGGCATTTTAAAATAATTTTTAATAATAAACTATTAAAATAAAAAAATTAAAATAATTAAAATAATTAAAAAAAATTAAAATAATAATAAAAATACATACCTGCAGCCACCCCCTTTAATAATGCCCTTGCCACCTTGATAGGAAACCTGCAGATGAATCAAATTTAATTAACCCGATGAAATGGATGGTAACCTGCTATCAGGTGAAATTGCATATATTTGGAGTGTTCAGTGACATATTTGCACTTTTTATGGTTCAGTGACCTAATTGCACTTTCAAGTTATGTTCAGTGATCAATTTGAATATAAGGTAATATTACATGGAGCAAATGTTATACTAGTATTTAAGTTTAGTGTAAGGTGTGTTCTGTACATATCGCTAACTATTTATACATATATGATTAGGACATAACATTTAACAAACTAAGTAACTTGCCCATAATTACTAACTAAATTTTTCAAGTACGGAGTATATAACAACAAACCTCAACAAGCTTAATAGAAATCTTCTTTGGACTAGACCATAATATCTAGCTTGATCCAATCGTCCCATTCAATTGACTGCAAACCGTAGTTGACCTCGTGTCCAAGGCAAAATTTGGTTCAGTACCCCGCGTGTTGAAGCTGAGATCGAATACGTAACGTTTGAGGGAGAAAATACAATATGAACATTCAAACCAATGATCTTATAAGAGCAACCTTTTTTCAGGAAGAAAAAATTAGGTGTTGACTTTTACACTAATGAGGAAGGTGGTTTTTTATACTACAAGTTTGATTTTTATTGGGGCTCACATGAAAAGAGAAAAGGAGAAAAAGCAGCCAAGAGACGCGCGTTGAGTGCAATATTTACGCACCATGCTCAGCATGTAAACCAAGCTTTTTACTTTTTTTTTTAAAAAAAATTATTAGATTTCTTTTTTTTTTTCTTTTCTCCACGCCTTTTTTCTCTTCCTCCCCTCTCTCCTAATTGACACATCAAAAACCTCTAAAAACTTGAAGCTGGTTTTTCAACAAATAGAGAGTTCTTTTTGTTTTTTGTTCTTTTTCATAAAGATCTAGTTTTTGTCTCCATAGTAGACCCACCAAGACAAAAACAAAAATAAAGCTGACTCGCGTGAGGCGCAAATCTAGTCCTGGGCGTGTAAATCTTTACCTTCTCTATTTTTTTATTTTTATTTTTTATCTTTTTTTTTTTTTTACTTTTTGAGATTTTGTTTTTCTTTTTTTTTCTTTCTTTCCATTTTCTCTTTCGTAATCACACCTGATTTTCAAAATCTATGCTTATTCCAAATGTTCTGACTTTAAATTTATTGAGTCCAAACGAGTACTATGTTTCCACGTGTACACCAACTCAAAAGAAAAAAAAAAAAAAAGACTCCCCAGTCTCCACTCACGTGGGCCCCAGCAAAGATCTGCTATAAAAATTCTCTTCTGTCTGTCATACTTTCTTCACTCAAAACTCCATCTCTTTTGCTTTCTCATTTCCTTCAGAATATTCATCAACCCAATTTCGAGATGGAATCCGCAGCCACAACCCGAGGAAACAGCCGCAAAGCAAGGCTCCCTCCCAAAAGAGGACAGCTAAAATTCAGAATTTTCAAGAAAATCTTGAAATCCGTGGCAACAGTCTTCTCGGCGGCTGCCGGAAATCTTGGAAGGAGAGCCGGAGGGAATGGGGCCGCCGCCGCCGCCGGCGAACCCCGCGTCACTCCGGCTGATCGGAACTCGTAATGGGTAGAGCTTAAAGTGTAGTGTAATCTTCTTCTACGCGATGAATTATTATTGCCCGTCGGCCGGTGAAGTTTCTAACCTGTAAGTTCAAGAAAACAGAGAGCATTGTTGACTCTGTTCTTTACTATTATTGTATATATAAAACTGTGTTTTACTTTTTTTTTTATTTCTTTCCCCAAATATTCATAGATGACTTTTTTTGTTTTTAATTATTTTTATTGCAACCAAGCAAAATCTCTGAAAATGAAGCTTATGAGTTGTGACATGGGGCACGTATGTATGGCTCATGATAAAAATTAATTAATTTATAAATAATTGATAAATGTGAACTTAAAGATTGTAATTAATGAAAGCAGCAATGAGATTTTAGAAGGGGACACAGAATTTTCTTTTCCAATGCAAGATTTGAAAGTAAATGCTTATTTTCTAACGTGATAAATAAAAGTCGATTCATATAATAATTAAATTTGTCACGTGATATTAAAAAGAAAGTAAAGGTGACTAAAATATATATATACTTTTATGTGTGTATTAAATTAACGAGGTTAAAATTTCCATTCACATCTTGCATAGTTGACCCCTCCACTCCCTCCCCACCCCCCCCCCAAACCCCACCCGACAAGGAGAAAATGACATGACAAACGAAATGGCACTTGTATTTGTTGCCCTCAAAATGCAAAATTTCTCACCTCAAGGATTTCTACACCGCAGCCAGACAGGATGGTGAATAGGTAAATCACAGTGACTTGGGGAATTAATACTTAAAAAAAGTCCACAACATTAAGTGTAACTTTACACTGCAGGTGTCATTTCTTGATTCGGCTTTCTTAAATTGCCTGTAATCTATCATATAAGTGTCCATGAGCATCATACTTTGTATTTGTAAAACTTTGAGGTTGTCAATATACACATTTATATTGTCATTAATTATAGGGTTAAACAGAAAATAAGATTCGGTCTATGAGGTTATTCTTTCTTTTTATTTATTTATTTATAATTTTTAATGTTATGATTGTTATAATGTTATCTGTGTTGTTTAATTAGCTACGTACTAGTTTAGACTATGCATTTAGTATTAAGAATTATTATATAACATATGGTAGACTAAGGTTAAAATATTGGACCTTCTGGAAACAAATCATGGTCCATTATATTGATCCTTTAATGGTTGGATAAACAAAGCTGGACTTGATTCAATTCATCAATCTCCTTCTCACTCCCACGCATTGACTTTACAAGTCTTCCCCAAAAAAATCTTTGACCAAAATAGAGATTTAAGAAAATATATATTTAATAATTAATTAAGTGATATATCTTAATTTTGTCTTAATATTTTATTGTTTAAATTTTTTAATTAAATGGCATTTTAGATAATAAAAGTTGTGATTGTATGGAATAACTTTTTTGTTAAATAATTAATATAATCAGAGAGTATTATTTAATGGATAAACGGAGCAATATCCTAGGATTGTTAGAGATGTTTAAGGTATCAATTTTAATTAATGTCCAGATGAAGTGACATGTTGCTTGTACTATTCAAATGTTATGGCACCTACTCAATTGTGCAACTATAGAGCCTTATCCATAGACCATAGGAGTGTTTCGTTCAAATTATTTCATATAATTTTATAATAACATCATATTCTCTTATTTGGTTACCGAGAATGTGATGTTTTCAAATTTTATTTTTAGTTTATTTTTGATAGTTTTAGTGGGATCACATTTTCCTTCTTAAATTATGTGAGATTCTCGAGAAATTAAAGTTACATTATCTCAAAATATCTCATGAATGTTTTTTTTAACTATTTGAAGCAGCCATATAGCAAAAGGGATATCATAGAAAGGAGTTATATAGTACTCCGTATTAATTTAATACGATTTAGAAAGAGCTGAAAAAAGTTTGAAATGAAAGTCGTCTAAAGTGAGCACCACAAACATTAACTTTTCAATGAATGAACATTTATTTTTATATGTTTTATAATTTCATTTGATTTTTAGCATTTCAGTGTAAGGTCATATGTTTTATAAATAAAACTAACTCATATCACATATTAGGTTTAGAGCAAATATCATTTTTAGTCCCTCAACTATAATATATGTATCAATTTTGGCCCTTGACTATTAAAATTTTCAAATTAGGTGCATGACTATTCAATTTGTATCACATTTGGTCCTTGACTATTAACATTTTCAAATTAGGTGCATGACTATTCAATTTGTATCACATTTGGTCCTTGACTATTAACATTTTCAAATTAGGTGCATGACTATTCATTTTTGTATCACATTAGGCGAAGTCACCGGTGACCGACTAATTTATTTAATTTTTATTTTAAAAATTATTTTAATACTCCGTAACTTTTAAATAAAAAAAAACTTAAAAATAAAAAATAATAATAATAAAAATAGAAAACGCCAGTCACCCCCGATGATTTTGTTAGAAATTTGGCCGGAAAATTTAACTGCAGGACCAAATGTGATACAAAATGAATAGTCATGCACCTAATTTGAAAATGTTAATAGTCAAGGACCAAAAGTGATACAAATTGAATAGTCATGCACCTAATTTGAAAATGTTAATAGTCAAGGACCAAAAGTGATACAAATTGAATAGTCATGAACCTAATTTGAAATTTTTAATAGTCAAGGACCAAAATTGATACATGTATTATAGTTGAGGGACTAAAAATGATATTTTCTCTTAGGTTTATGGACAAGGTTAGCAATTTTAGTTCTTAGCTTGTTCCACTAAGGCAAATTTTTATTGGAGTTTTTGCAAGTTGGAAAATGACTTTGGACTACATCCATTTCATCCCTTTTCCTTTCATATATAGTCTTTTATTAATCCGAGATTCTTATTTAAACAAAAGTTTGTTTAGATTTTAATTAATTCCAAAATATGGATAATGATCACGTTTTCATTTGCATATACAATGTGACAATGTTCAATTAATTAAACATTAAAATAAGCAAAGAAAGAATACCTATTCGGCTATTCTTTTGGGAGAAGAAAGAATACCTCTTTTGTGAGGTTTAGTTACTATTACACAGTAGTTTATTATCTCTTGTGAGTTCAATTTTCTTTATTTAGATAGTCTCTAAAAAAAGAGAGAAAACTTTTGCCCTGTATATTATAGAGTTAATTATTGAAATGGTCCATTAATTATAGTGAAATTACCGATTTAGTCTTTGACTATTTCTTTTAACTAATTGAGTCTCTCAACTTTAAAAATTTTAACCAATTTGGTTCTCCGTTTATTTTGTCATTACACATCCGTTAACTCGGGACCAAATTGATAATTTTGCTATAGTCAATGGATCATTTTGGTCATTACGTGCACCATTTCTGTAAAAATTTAATTACTGAATAGGTCCCTTAATTATAATGAAATTACTAATTTGGTCACGTGTTAACGGACGTCTAACGGCAAAACAAACGGAGGACCAAATTGATTAAGATTTTTAAAGTTAATGAACTTAATTGGTCAAAAAATAGTCAAGAACCAAATTGGTAATTTTGCTAAAAATTAATTCGTAAATAATTAAGGAACAAAAAACTATTCGGCAAACATTTGAGAGACAAAAAGTGATGAAAACATAATTGAAAGATAAAAAGTATTATTTCTTTATAATTCAAAAATGAAAATTGTTATTTATCATATTGTATTTATGAAAACACAAAATCTTAATCACCACCTTTATAATTAATATAAGTTCATGCTATTATGCTAACAACATATGCTCCTTAAAAATAAAAAGTAAAACAAAAACAAAAACAAAAACAAAAAAACGAAAAACAAAAAACAAAAAAAACAAAAACAAAAAAAAAACCAAAAAAAACAATGTTGATAGATTGGTTACGTTTTTACTTGGAGTGAATATGTCACTAGAGATGGACTCCATTGGTAATTATCTAGAACTTTTGTATAAGGGATAGTGGCAGAGCTGTATTTTCCATTCGTTAGAGGGTTTACGAGATTTACACTTTTAAAGCATGTGCGTTAAAAATCAAGTTTATATATTGAACAACATTTTGGTACCAATTGAATCGTTTGGGGTTACATTTAGTTGACAAACCTCAGAGCATCTCCAATAGTGTTTTTGGAATGATTTTTAGAAAATTTTTGAGGCATTGTATCCTAGATGAAAGTAAAAGAAGATGGAGAGAGGAAAATAGAGAATGTTGCAAAAAAAAATTGATTTTTGGTCTCTATTGTAGACCCCACCTAAAAACATACTCCGTAATAAATTCACCTGGTGCACGTGAGACGCACTAGGAGCGCCCAATGTGCGGGTCTCAATTGTGGGCCCCACCTTAAAATATAATAAGTTTGCCTGATGCACGTGAGGCGCACCAGGAGCGCCCAATGTGCGCGTGTTGCGGGCGCGTTAATACGATTTTTTTTTTCAAATTTTTGTTTTGCTTTTTTTCTTTTTCTTTTTCTCTTCTCTCTCATCTTCTATTTTCTCGTCACAAACTTCTCAAAAACTAAGACTATTGAAGATGCTCTGAGAAGGAAGTCGACTCCCTAGCAACATACACTACAACTCTACAAGCATTTATGTTGTGTTTTATTTTCATAGCACGGAGTATAAAATATGAAAGTAAAAAATAAAAAGAAAATGTGACTGGTTGAAAAGTACTGTAGAAGAAAAAAGAAGATGGAGCCACGTGTCAGTGGACACATCACCCAGTCCCAGATTCACACTAGACACTTGGAGACTTGCCCCATACGCTCAATGCGAAAGTTCACACCTTAAGTAACCAGAAATTGCATGCTAACCCTTCACCGGCTCGCCCTGCTACAAGCTTGCGGCCCAAGTGTATCAAAATTTGCATTTTAGTCCCTCCAGATTTTACTATAAATATGTGCTCCAGTCAAGTCAGACACTCACCAAACTCATTTTTCTCTGCTCTTTGCAAAACCCGCAACAAAGCACTCTCAAAAGCCTCCTTTAAAAGTCTCTGTATTTTTGTCAAAAAAAAAAATCTCTGTTTTTTTTTCAAAAAAAAGAGTCTCTGTTTTTTGCTTTCAAAAATTAAAAAAAAAAACAAAACAAAACAAAACCAAAAAAGTCTCTGTTTTTCCGGCAAACCGGAATCTGGGAAATGGAATACCGCCGGGAAAAAGCTAAGAGCAAGTCCGCCCAGGCGCTCCCACCGAGACGGGGGCAGATCACGCTTAGGATTCTCAAGTCGCTGGTGAAATCTGCCGCGGAATTGGTCTCCGCCGGGGATTCGAAGAGGAAGGACGGCGGCTCCGGCGTCATTAGCCCGATTTCTGACGCCACTCCTGCGCAAACCCCGAGCGGATATGATTCCGGCGTCGATTCCGACTATCGATAGCAATAATCGTCTTCTCAATTTCCTGTCAATAGTGAGATGTATGCACAGATTTTGACATTTTGTTGAATAGAACAGGGGAAATCAACTCTGTTTTTTTACCCCTGTTTTTTTTTTTTAATTAATATTATTGATTCTGTAATATTTGTTCATATACTTTTCAATAAATTTCAATTTATTGAATTTGTGACCTCTCAATAAGAAGATTCACAATTATACCTCTGGTTGTTAGGTACATTTTCGTATTCTACGAGGATTTTTTTCATTTCATTTTTTTTTTAATTTGCGATCTTACCAATTGTTATTTTTTCATTCAAATGGTGATATCTCTTCTCATATAATATATTATATTAAAATTAAATATTGTCCGACAAGTGATTAATAATACCATTATTAATAATTATAAACCTAGAAATTATAAAAATCATTTTATTTAAGAATACTAAATTGGTACTAGTTTATTGGTTAGAATTTTTAAATAGTGATCACAGTCTAATTGATTAATTAATTCACCCTCTCAAATAGCTAATTAAAGAAAATTAATTAATTCACACTCTCAAATATCTAATTAAAGAAAATAGCTTTTACTCGTCACTCTAAATAAATATAAATTATTTCAAGAAAAATAGTGATTTTAGTTCATTAATTATGTTTATATCATAGACTATATTAATATATACATATTATCTCCTTTTAATTTTGTATAAATAACAATTTTAATCAATTAATAACAAACTCTATTAAAATTAACATTGCACTTTAAATTCTTAAATTATTGAATAACATATTAATTATTTCGTAGAGTTTCTCAAATTTTCTCAGCTAAATATTTATATATACCAATTCTCTTTATTTGTAATGAAATTTTTTTTATTTGAAAATTGTAATGAAAAATTGTTAGTTACTTAAGATTTATGAAAATTGTAATGAAAAATTGTTAGTTACTTAAGATTTATAAATAGTATCTACTTATCTTTAGCTTCAAAGTTAAATGTCAATTTAAATTAATTTTGTTTTTTAAATAATCAAGGTGATTTTTATATGTTTGGTTTCATATTTCTATAGTAGTGTAGTATATTTGTAATGTTTTTGTTTCGTACATAAATTCTTGATGAGCATTTAAGTAAACTGAATGTTCAAATAACATATATTGATTTGTGATCTATAATATGTATATTTATATCAAATTTTCATATTAACATTTATTTATGTGAGCAAATTATTACATAATAATTTTTTTAAAAATATATGTCGATAATCTAATATGCTTATTTTTTTTGTGATGTCTTGTTGCAAATAGAAAATTGAAAATGCAAGTGTGGTAAAACCACAGTTCTTTATTTTTTATAAAAATGAAAATGACATATGATGCTTATAGATTAGAGACTCACTCCAACTTATTTACATAAAAACAACAAAATACTTAAATTCATAATATTTCTTTCGACCATTAATATTTAGTAAACTTGATAATCACAACAATTTTAAAGTTTTAACTACACTCCAATGGCCCAAAAAAATGTTTGTGAACCTCAACAATTAATTAATTATTTAATAAAAAATGACATAAATAAAAAATTATTAAGGTGTCCCTCAATAATTTGAAACTTTAAAATACATTATTAATATTAACATAATTTATTAATGATGAACTAAAACTATCATTTTACACATAATTAAAAGAGAAATTTTATGTGTGATAATAATTCATGAATTGAGTCTATAATATGAGTATAATTAATGTATTAAATTATATTTTTTGTTATTTCAATTTTATTTTTAAATTTGGTAACTTAAAATTGAAACGTGGCCACGTGGGTGCAAAAAACTTGAATTATGTACACGCCATTGCTTTATCATCATCTAAAAATGTTAACTCAAAGGAGTCCATTCCATTTTTTTTTTTTTTTTTTTTTTTGATCTAAAGATGAGGGGGTTACCCAAACAACTCGAAGGAGTCCATTCCATAGTCCATACTATCATTTAATGTAGTATAATAAATACGTATATAACAGCTATGCATTGCTTGGCATAGTTGCACTTACCAAAACGCAAGCAATGACACAAGAATATTCTCTACTTTGATACTCCCTATTCTTTATTCAATTGAGTTTTAGTGGAATGTGAAAAACTAAATTTTTATATTATCACACTTAAATTTAATGTTTATTAAATTAATATTTAATTAGAGGACTAAATTTGGAACAAAATCAATAGTCAAGGATCATTTATAGTTACGTTACATTGAAAGTCGATGATAAAAATTTGTAAATGTCAATAATCAAGGGACCATTCATGGTAAAATTGAAAGTCGGTGATAAAAATTAATAAATGTTAATAGTCAATAGACTATTCCTGAAATTAACTCTTTAGAGTGATTTATCTCTCTTGTGTGAAGTGGTGGAATAGATGGAGCATGGCTCTTATCTCTAAATGTCACGAGTTCAACAAATAGCCTCTTAATCGAGTCAGATTGGACCCGTTGCAAAAGGTCTTCATAATATAGTTTACCTCTCCAATTTTCTATTGCACTATCACTATTTTAATTATTCTAATAGACTAATACTCTATTAAACGTTAATTTATGAAAAATTCCACAAAAGCAAACCAGTCTAGATTGTACATAGTTGGCTAGTTTAAATCAAGAAGAAGACTATCCACATAAAATTAGACATAGAACATTATGGTTAATAAACTACCAGTATATTATACTGTACTAGTGCATTATGGATTGGCTAATTTTTAGTATAAAAAATGTGAAAATATTATATTATTATATGTAGTCTTAGAGGAGCACTTATTAGTCCTTAGTAGGAAGCCCCACTATGTTAACCATGCTAAGTAAACCCAAATAAAGATCCGTTTGGTATGGAACTATGGAAGTTTCCTTTGCCACTAAGGATCTCCTAGTCCTGCTTGGGATCTCTTGAGATCAAATACGTAACCACAATCATTCACGCCATTTTACTTATAAATAGCGTAACCCTTATCTACCAATAGCGATACATATACAATATTCGGACATTATTCTTTGACTTTATAACAATTACTTATTAATGAAAATCATAAATTTTTAATAACATATGTATAAACAAAATTAAAATTTTACTTTACATCTTAAAAACTTTTTTTTTAAATGATGAAATAAACTCACAATTACTATCTAAATATGTGTATCGAAAATCATATTCTTTCGTAATAATTTACAAATTACACATGAAAAATAAATTATATTAAAAAATACTGTATATAAACGAGCATCTTGGGACATTTGGTTGGCGGTAGCTAGGTTGTTACTCCTCACTAATAGTACTATGCCTTAAGGATTTTTAAGATTACAAATGATTTGGTTCTAGAAGACTTTGGCTGTTTTATAGCCACGCTAGTCTGGGACTCTGGGTAACTCCCTTCTGTCCGTACGCAAGCAATGACGTATTAGTTCTCCATCGGCTTACGTGAGGTGAGCTGTCGCACTGATTTTATTGTAGATCTAAAATATATAAATTGAGGAAATCAAAGTTATGTAATTCCTTGTGTCGTACGGTCTCCTCATAAACTTGAACTCATAATCTTTCATTTGGAAGAATTATTTCGTATTACTAGACAAATCACAAGGTCATTGATTAGTGATGATTAGTTAGTTAGTTATTTATTAAAAATAAATAGGGTCACACTTGTGTGAGACTGTCACGGATCCTTATTCGTGGGAAGGGTCGGGTCGGGTCAAAGCATCATGCAAATGTTATACTTATATGTGCAAATATCATACTTATATGCTCAAATATAATACTAATCAAGAATACAATTGTTATTACTTATAAGAGAAAAAGTAATACATTTTTCATAATAAATAAGGTTGACAAGTGCCCCTTACTTATAAGGGCAAATATAATACTTTTAAGGAAAAAAGTAATACTTTTAAATTGAAATGTAAAAGTATTGTATTTTCCCTTAAAAGTATTACATTTACCCTTATAAGTAACAAAAATTTTGTTCCCGATTAGTATGACATTTGAGCATATAAGCATGATATTTGTGCATATAAGTGTAACAATTGCATAAGGACCCGACCCGAATCGTCTCATGGTGAGACGGTCTCACACAAGTTTTTGCCAAATAAATATTGTCTGTATGCATACACATATTGGCTGGGCATCAATAACAATGTTGTATTATTTTTCATACATCGTGTGCATAAATACTAATTTTTACGAATATGAGTTAACATTGTTTAATAAAATAATATGTTGTTATACTGCTACTGAGTTGACCCGGCCACGAGGCAACAACAAAGCTTGGAGGCCAAGCTTCTGAGTTCTGAAACAGAACCTCCTTTCCCTTTCCCTCCTCCTATAAATATGCGCCTGCCCTTGAGCGTCATCGCCTAAGTCACACGCCAAACATCTCCACAATTAAAAACCCCACCAATAGATAACACATATCTCTAATTCTCTCTCACTCTCTCTCTCTCTCTGCTTTTCTGATCTCTGCTTTAATTTTCCGGCGCACCGGAATCTAGGAGATGGAGTACCGGCGACAACAAACCCAAAGCAAGTCGAGTCGGACGTTCCCGCCGAGGCGAGGCCAGGTGATGGATAGGGTTCTCAGGACGCTGGTTAGATCGGCTTCCAATTTGGTCCCTGCTTCTGGGAATTCCAAGAAGAAGGCTGCTGGTTCCGGTGCCCTTAGCCCGGTTTCTTGGCCGACCCCCAACCGGACTCCGACTGGGTATGACTCCGGCGCTGATTCGGATCGTTCCTACCGATAATCATCTTTCCAATTTTTGTGATTTTATGTACATATTTTGTTAGTAGAACAGGGGAAATAAAGCAAAGACAGGATCTTTTGTTTTGTGAATTTCTCTACTTTATGTACAGATTTTGTTCAGCAAAACTTATTTTCCTCCGTGTTGGATTAGATATCACTGCTTAAGGTTCTTCTTCTTCTTTTTGGTACATATGATGAGCAGAGGCCAGAGGTAGCAGGAATTACAAAGAAAAAGAAATTAACACTTAGGACCAAGAATAAAATTATCTAATAACAATAAATAAAAATATAAAATGAAGTATTTCCCCTAATTTTTATACATAGCATCCAACTTCGTACTAACTTAAAAGTGCTCACTAAATTTAAAAAGTTAAATAGTCAAACCTTTTTATTAGTGACATACATTTCCACAACAATAAACAAAAAATATTGTAAAAGAAAAATGAAAGAAAACCTAGTATGATTCTAAGAGCAAATCCATTTGTTTGGGTTAATTTATTATTATTATTGATGTTTGTCTCTATGATTTGGGAGAGATAAGGGAGACAAGAGAACAAAAATAATTAAAAAGAAAAAAACAAAAACAATTTTAAAAAAATTAGTACCTTACGCACCGAGCAGGGGCATGCAATGCACAAGCCTGCTAGGCACGTCAAGTATGCGTCACACGCCTAAAAAATAATGCAACTAATTTTTATGGGACAATAGATCTCACGAAAAATTTACACTTCCAATAAATTTTTTCCACTCTCTCCACATATGCATTAAAATTGAAAAAAAATTTAAAAAGAAAAAAAGAAATCTTAAATGGGGATACTCTAATAATAATAAGATAAAATGACATATGTTGGTTATGAAGATAGTTAGATACTAGTGAGACAACTCAACCGAATTAATTGTTGTTGATTTGATAAATATATTGTTTTAAATTCGATTCTCGATACTAGTAATGTGGTTCTTTATTAGGGATAGACTATAATTGAAATGTGAGTTTCACTCTACATTCATACAGATATTTACTACATAAAAAGAAACATAATTTATGATCAAATCACTTCATATCTTTAATATAAAGATACTGAAATTTCCACTCATATATAGTCTAAAATATTCGGAGCCTTCCTTTTCCCTGTGTTTTTGAAGCTTTTTGTTGTGTGTTATTCCAAAAAGATGTCGTATAGTTGGTTAATGGAATACTATTTTTTTAAAAGAAAAACAATCAAATATATCCTTTAATTAGGATTTAGGAATGAAAAAGATAATTGGACTTTTCAACTTTGAAAAGTTTCAATTAAATAGTACATAAACTTTGTAAAATAGTACAACAAAACCATTTTAAGTTTTTTTTTTTTGAACTTTTTTTTACCTCTAACTAAAGAAACAAAAATTCATCGCACTTCTACACACTTTTCCTATGGATATCAGCTTCCTGACAATAAGCTCATCATGTTCTAGCAATGGAGATCACAATTTTCATGAAATCTCAGTCTCACTTCTCAATTTTATTAAAAAGCTATGGAGTTTGTCATTTTTGGGCAAAGAGTTTTTCATAGCGACACTGCTTCTTCACTTTGAAGAAGGCGCTGCGTTAGCATCAAACATCGCAATTGGAAGCGACCAGATATAAATAAAATATTTTTAAAAATTAAGGAAAATTAATATTTTGGTCCCTCAATTGCTTCCCAACTGTAGGCCATAGTTTTCAATTTCAACCAATTTGATTCTCAAATTGTTTAAAACTTCGTCAAAAATTTTTAAAATGTGAAAATCATACCATTTTGGTTCTTGAAATGGTTTAATTGACGAAATTTTAAACAATTTGATGATCAAATTGGTCGAAATTGAAAATTAGGGACTACATTGACAATTGTGATAAATTGAGAGATCAAAATAGTGATTAACTCTAAAAATTAAATATTTTTATAATGCCAAATATTTAATAGGAGAATAATGTGGAAAATGATATGTCAAGTAACTTAAAGTTGACAGAAAAAAAACCCAATGGGGTAGCTCAAGTAGCAAGTGAGCTCTCTTTGTGGGGAGGAATTTTGGGAGAACCCGAGATCAATTTCCACAAGCGACGATTCCCCCTGGGCCAGCTCCTGTGCCTCTTGGAGTGGACCCGGACCGAAAGACCCCGTGAATTTACGAAAAAAAAATTATTTTTTAGAAAACTATTCAAATTAGCTCCCTAAGTCAATCCGAGAGTGTAATTGGGTCCCTACAGTAAAAAATGTTCCGTTCAAATTCTCTAAACTTGTAAAAATATTTAATTGAGTCTAAATTGACTTATTAAACAGGTTAATTCTTCCCAGGTTTGACAAGTGTCAGTTTTTTTACTTTTATTTTTTTTATAAAAACTTTTTATTTATTTATTAAAAATTTAAAAGAAGAAGAATACAACCACTGACAGTCCGACGGGAACCACAACTGTACTATCTAAGAAAGATGGCCATGGTTGTCTTTCAAATATGGACTTTGAGGTCTAGATTTGGACAATCTAGAACGAGATCGGCAACCATGGCCACCGCCCTCATTCTAGATGACCATGGCTATCTGTTGAGACAACTGCCATCATTCTTAGTCAGTTGGTTGTATTCTTATTTTCTTTTCTTTTTTTTTTATAAAAAATTAATAAATAAATAAATATTTTTTTCAAAAAAAGAAAAAAGAAAAAAAAGAAGACACGTATCAAACTTGCAAAGAATTAACCTACTAAACAAGTCAATTTTCACTCAATTAAACAATTTTACATGTTTAGAAGATTTAAATGATTTTTTTTTTTACTTAAAAAGATCGAATTACACTATCTAATTGACTTAAAAGATTAATTTAACACTTTTTTCTTACTTTTTCATCAATAATTAGAGTCCCTTTGACCATTTTCTTTGTTTTTAAAAGAAAAAAAGTGGATATGAAAATGAAGCATCAAACATTGAAAAGGTCAGTCAAAATTCACAGCTAGCAAATGTTTGAGCGTAACCACCAAGTTATACCGTTCACGAATCTATATGCAAAAATCAAAAGCTGTTATTCTGCAATTATAGGCTTAAGGATATTTATGTCGCACGTGCTCTGATGTACGATGTATTGTTTAAATATTTATAAATAAATTCTCCATATAATAAAAAGTCTCGAATTATAAATATAGAAATGCATCTTGATCTGGATGATTCTCACTACTGGATATGTCTCAACAACATAAATTCTATATCTTTTCTTAGTAGGAGTTGTACTCTAGGACGTTTACGATAATATGAAGAATTGATAATTGAAAAATTAATTTATGATGAAATTTAAACATGAATGAAAATATGAAAAATTGAAATGAGTTTTTCGCTTTTGGTAAAAATGGATACGGGGAGCTTGACTTTAGTTAATTTCATAATTTATTTTTATATATTTTTGTTTAGTATATTTGGATCCTTTGTAGTGTGCTCGGGTAAATTAAAAACTCAACTCTCCAACTCCAACAAAGTAAAAATCAATGACCCCAACTTCAAAAAAAAAAAAAAAAAGAAGAAGAAATCCAATATGGATTTTCACATTTTAATCCATATTTAGAAATTAGTCATGTATTAGTATATGCATGCAAAAATATTCACATTCTGCTCTATGACTAAATTGATTAACCAGTACTCTACATCAAGTGACCATCAACAAAGCTCAACTATTAACTTCTTTAAATTGATTAACTAGTACGCTGCAAATTATAATCTCATCTTATAGTTAGTATGATCATGGAGTGTTGTTAGACGATGTAGCATAGGTTAATTGCTTAAATTAGGTATTGGAACATATATAGGCAGAAGAAGGATTATCTAAAGGTAAAAGTATTCATATTCACAAAAGAAATTTTTGGAAGAAATTTTGAAGTTTTCACCATCTGATTGACCATGATTTGAATTGTCAACAATATGGTATGAAGTAGAGATAATGAAATATCAACCACGTATGGACCTTTACAGACATAGTACACTTTTATTGCATAATTATAGATGACTTTTTACTTACATCAGAGTAAATATAGATTTGTAAATTTTGTTTTTTAGCAATTTTAGAATAACATATATAGTTTGATAAAAAAAAAAAAGAAGAAGAATAACATATATGTAAAGAGGAAAAGGCTCTGTAAATAATGAAGGGAAAAATGATGTTATTTATTCATCAGAAACATAAGCTATTTATAGCTCGTACATAACATAAAAATAGGGGAATGCACTAACACTATGCCCATGATTAACTAAATGCTGAAGAATAGCAAATACACCTAACAATCTTGACTGACTAATATGAATTAATACAATAATTAAACTTTATTAAGCTGATTTTTCTAACATTCCTGCCCTTAAACTGAAATGATTTCAGTTTAGAGAAGAGCTTCCTTGGACTCCTATCTTGCTCCTTAACTTGAGGAATGATGTTGCATTGAGAGGTTTTGTGAAGAGATCTGCTGCTTGGTCTTCTGACTTGCAATGAACTAGTGTAAGTTCACCATCTTCTACTAGCTCTCGCAGGAAATGGAACCTGACATGAATGTGTTTGGTTCTCCCGTGAAAAACTGGATTTTTGGATAGTTTAATTGCTGAGCTATTATCACAATACATGTTGCAGCTACGTACTCTGCTTTAGTGGAAGAAAGAGTAACAATAGGTTGCTTTTTAGAACTCCACGCTACTGCACCAGAACCCATCATGAAAACATAGCCGGACGTGCTTTTTCTATCATCCAAGTCTCCAGCAAAATCACTATCAACAAATCCAATTACCTTGCTTTGATCCCCTTTTCTGTAAAATAAACCATAATCAATTGTTCCTTTGAGGTACCTTAAAATTCTTTTTGCAGCATCTAGATGTTGTTGCATAGGCTCCTCCATATATCTGCTGATAATGCCTACACTATGCATTATGTCTGGCCTTGAAGCTGTAATATACATTAAGCTTCCCACTATTTGCTTGTAAAGTGTACTGTTCACTGACTTCCCCCCTGGTTTTTTTACTAGCTTTGCATTTTTTTCCATTGGTGTTACAACAGGATTACAGCCTCTCATCTTAAACCAGTCCAAAACTTCATTAACATATTTCTTTTGGCAAACAAAAATACCTCCCTTTGTCTGAGTCACCTCCAGCCCAAGAAAATGATGAAGCAACCCCAAGTCTGTCATATCAAATTCCTTCTCCATGGATCGCTTAAAGCTATTAAGTAGCTCTAAGTCATTTCCTGTAAACATCAAATCATCTACGTACAAGCATATAACCACCATTTTATCATCAACATGCTTTACATATAAAGAATGCTCATATGGACACCTTAAAAAACCTTCCTTGATAAAATATGCATCAATGCGGCTGTACCAATCTCTAGGAGCTTGCTTTAGCCCATAAAGAGCCTTATGCAACTTATAAACTTTATGTTCTTAACCAGATTTAATAAAACCAAGAGGTTGTTCTACAAATACCTGCTCTTTGAGCTCATCATGTAAAAAGGCTGATTTAACATCTAGTTGATAAATTGACCAATAATTTTGAGCTGCCAAGGCTATTACCAAACGAACTGTGTCAAGTCTAGCCACCGGTGCAAAGACTTCAGTATAGTCAACTCCATATTCTTGTTTGTATCCCTTCACCACCAAGCGTGCCTTGTATTTATCAACTTCTCCATTGGGTTTAAATTTGGTTTTATAAACCCATTTAACCCCAATAGCCTTTTCCGAACTTGGCAAATCAACAAGCTCCCAAGTTTTGTTTTTTTCAATAGACCTCATTTCTTCCATCATTGCCTTCTGCCATTTTTCTTCTAACACAGCACTTTCAAAACTTACCGGATCACAATCTGAAAATAAGGCAAGATGAACAAGAGGATCTTCAGAATGTAATCCAGTTACCTCATAATCAGACATCCATGCAGGCCTTCTTATTGCTCGCCGTGGCCGGCTGTCATCAACCTCAACTGCCGTTGGACTATGAACCGGAATATTCTGATCAGTTTCTTCATGTTGTATATCCACATTCTCTGTGGATAGATTATCTTCATTATTGTCATGAGGATCTAATGAAATATACCTTCCATCATTAATCTTATCCCAAATCCAGAAAGATCCTTCATCGAACACCACATCCCTGCTTACCACAACTTTGTTAGTAACAGGATTAAAAAGCTTATAAGCTTTGGACTGATTGCTCACACCAAGAAATATACACTTCTCTCCTTTGTTGTCTAGCTTTTTCCTCTTTTGATCTGGAATATGTGCATAGGCAACACACCCAAAGATTTTGAAATGATCAACTGATGGCCTACGCCCATTCCAAGCTTCTTCTGGAGTCATATTTTGAACAGAAAAGGTTGGACTTCTATTCAAAATATGAACACTCCAGTTGACTGCCTCGGGCCAAAAAGTTTTTGTGATACGACTCCGTGCTAGAATACTTCGTACCATGTTCAAAATAGTACGGTTTTTCATTTCACAAACGCCATTTTGTTGTGGTGTGAAAGCTGCTGTGAGTTCTCTCTTTATCCCATGAGTCACAAGAAAATCTGAAAAATCATTTGAACAATACTCTCCACCACGATCAGTACGTAGAACTTTTATATAACTGCCAACTTCTTTCTCAACATGAATTTTGAAGTTTTTAAATGCCACAAAAGCTTCAGATTTTTCTTGCAAAAAATAAACCCAAATTTTCCTACTATAATCATCGATGAAAGTAATGAAATACCTTTTACCACCATTGGAAGTAGGATTAATTGGTCCGCAAATGTCAGAGTGCACAATCTCTAGTGGCTTTTTTGCTCTAAAGGATTTTCCTTTGGGAAAAGGAACACGGTGTTGTTTACTCACAACACATTCTTCACAAACATCTGTAGGACCATTAAATTCAGGAAGTCCAGTCACCATATTTTTTTGGTGAAGCGTTTTTAAGCCACTAAAGCTCAAGTGGCCATAACGATAATGCCATAACCAGGCCTTATCATTTAACCTTGAGAAGAAACATGTTTGGTCAGAGTGTTTCAGATACAAAGGAAACATCCTGTTTGGCGTCATTTGAACTTGAGCAATTAAGCCCAAGCTAGCATCTTGAATTCTGCAAATTCCATTCTTTATAACAACCTCATAGCCCTTTTCTTGCATTTGACCAATGCTCAGCAAATTTATTTTCAACTCTGGAACATAAAGAACATCTGATATACTGTGACTAGCAAAATCATTAGTTTGGATGTTTACTTTCCCTTTTCCCATAACTGAGATTTTAGAGTTGTCTCCAAACTTCACAGTATCACGATATGATTCATCAAGAGTTGAGAAAACTAATTTATTTCCACTCATATGGTTGCTACACCCACTATCAAGATACCACAAATCCTTGTTGTTAGTTTCACTTGCATGATAAACTAACAACAAAGATATTTCCTCTTCTGTTTCAGCAAGATGGGAATTTTCTCCATTATTTCTAGACAAGTTAGTACGACATTCAGATTTATAATGTCCATACCTGTGGCAACGGAAACATTCCACATTTGATTTATCTACAGACTTTGGTTGTGACTTGTATCTTCCATCTCCTTCTTGAGAATGCGGATACTGATATTGATGGCCTCTACCATCCACATTTCCTCTACCTCGGCTTCTGCCTCGACCTCGACCCCTTCCTCTACCTCGGTTACCTCCTCTTGATGAAGACCGGTCATGAACTGAGGCCTTCAAAGCTTGCTCAGCTTCTCTGCGGTCATGAACTGAGGCCTTCAAAGCTTGCTCAGCTTCTCTGTCTTCATGAACTGAGGCCTTCAAAGCTTGCTCAGCTTCTCTGTCTGGTAAATTAAGCTTCTGCTCATGAGAAAATAATGAACTCTCAAGTTCATCAAGCTTCTGCTCATGAGAAAATAATGAACTCTCAAGTTCATCAAGCGTCATTTTTGATGTATCATTTCCTTCTTCTATGGCACAGACAGTCATTTTTGATGTATCATTTCCTTCTTCTATGGCACAGACAACAAAATTATATTTTGGTGTCATAGACCGAAGTATTTTCTCAACAATGGCGGCTTCGTCAATTTGATCACCATTAGATTGTAATTTGCTAACTAGTGCCATCACTCTGGAAACGAATTCACTAGCCTTTTCTCCCTCTTTCATTCGAAGTGTTTCATACTCCGAACGCAACGCTTGAAGTTGCAGCCTTTTAGCCTTTGTGTTTCCCTTAAACTTCTTTTTCATTGAATCCCAAATGTTTTTGGAGCTATCTTTGCTAAGAATGGTCTCCAAGATTGAACGATCAATGGCCTGAAACAGGTAATTCTTAGCCTTAAGATCCTTCAACTTCAGTCCCTCCAACCTCGTTCGTTGATCTGCTGACATATCTGCGGTGGGTTCTGCTACTGCAATTTCAACCACGACCCAAAGTTCTTTGGACCGTAGGAAATTCTCCATCAGCATGCTCCAATGATCATAATGACCATCAAAGCGTGGAATAGCTGGTTGAACAAAATTATCTGAGGCCATGTATTTGTTGCTACTGCAAACCTGGCTCTGATACCAAATGTAGAGAGGAAAAGGCTCTGTAAATAATGAAGGGAAAAATGATGTTATTTATTCATCAGAAACATAAGCTATTTATAGCTCGTACATAACATAAAAATAGGGGAATGCACTAACACTATGCCCATGATTAACTAAATGCTGAAGAATAGCAAATACACCTAACAATCTTGACTGACTAATATGAATTAATACAATAATTAAACTTTATTAAGCTGATTTTTCTAACAATATATACTTATATAGTATACTTCTATATTTGAGTATATACAGGGGCACTTATCCTTAATGAAAGTTCTTCATGAGATGTTTTTTTTCTTTGGGATGCATTAGATTTCTGAGAACCCTTGCCTAAGGGTGTTAGAGACTTGGAGGAGGTAAATTGCGTGAGTTGCTCAATTAGTTCTCAGTTTTTTTGTTTTTTTTTTGAAAACAGTTCTCAGTTTTCAATCATGTCTATACACTCTATGCACAAAGAGTCTTCATCATATTTCTGATTAATTTTTCTAGTGTAACCTTTCAACCACTGAGCTAAGTCCCACGGGACTTTTCATGAGTTTTTTTTTTTTTTTTTTGGTATTGGAAGAGAAGGAAAGTGAGGTGGCAGAAGAGATAGAGATAGGAGTTCATTTGCAATTTTGGAGTTTTTGTTAGATGAGGAAAAAAAATCAGCAGTTTGAAAACAGAAACCTTCTAGGTTCCATCCAACTTTCCTCCGCCACTTAAATTGCAAAATCTTTAATAGGAAAGGCAAAAAAAAAAAGAAAAAAAAAAGAAGAAGAAGAAGATAGAATTGATTTAATATTCTAATTTCATTCACTACTTGAGAATATTAATTTTTCTGATTGATTTATGAGAAAGTCTATCTTCTCTATATTTAAAATCCAACTGACAATAAAATCAAATTTAAAACCATACGATTACGTTAGAACCACCTGACTGGATTGTCCCATATTAATTTCACTCTCCCATTAAAGTTGGATGGAACCTAGAGTACAAATTACATTTTCATGTGGGGGAGGTCACTTGTCAAAAATGACCTACAACAATATTGTTGACTTGACTTAGCTTTTATTGTATGCATAGGTGGGGTCATGAACGGAATCCATTAGGTCAATAACTTGGTGTGACCCAATTCTCCTCCAATAACTTCACACTATATGAAATAATTGCAACTTCTCAATCTCTAATGTCACATGCTATTGGATCATTGGATTACAGTACACAAATTACAATTGAAATGTTATTTTGACCATTTATTATTATTATTATTATTATTATTATTATTATTATTATTATTATTATGTCTATTGATAATCTGATAATATGTTATTATAAGTAGTATAAAGTACTTTATGCTTATTAATAATTTATAAATTAAGTAATATCAACACAAACATTATCCAATAACAATTAACAAATCCACTTCAATGTATACCCTTCCATGTATGATTGTGTTTCTTTTGTAGGTTAAAGCCACCAAAAATGCTATAATTAAATACAATCGAGGGATGTGTAATGACATGTGAAAGAAAATTAAGAAAAAAGTTACACACTAACATGACAATTGTGGCTCACTTGATTAATGCCTTTTTTTTAGATTACTACTGACTCTGTTCTAATGCAATATCTGCATCCATTAAACTCGAACTCATCCCTTTCATATGAGAGTGCAACCAAGTACCACTAGACCACAAAGTTTGGCTGATTAAAGCTTTTTTAATTAATAAAAATAATACCAATAAAAATAAATTTACCTCGTATTTCTTATTTTCTTAACATACACTTCGCGCATTTGGTCAATTATACTAGCGTCATTTTCGTATAAACATTTGGCTGCCAGTTGGTTGTTACTCCTAATTATCGGAATCAAGTAATATGGATTAAGGATTAAGATTCAATATTTTCGCTTCTAGAATTTGACTGTCTTGGAGTTCCAATGTTCTTTAAATATGTATTCTCAAATTATACTGGGTAACTATCCGATGTCGATCTTGACGACATCAATGATATAATTAATAATTATCTTTTTTTTTTTGGAAAAAAAAATCAATCACTATTTAATGATGTATACGAGTAAATATTATTCTGTGTAATAATTCACAAATCACACAGAATAATCAAATCACACTAAGAAGCCTTTGTGATGAGTATACTTCAAAAACTTGAACTTGACACAAGTAATATTTTTTATCATCCGAAAATGTCTTATATCTAATAAGCACATTTACCCAACTCATTTTATTAAGGGGGTGTATTCAATCACGACTTTCGTGAACTTTTAAATACTTTTATCAACTTTAAAAGTTTGGTGGTATTCAATTTAGACTTTTATAAACTCTTTAAAAGTATACCTGTATTCAATTCAAACTTTTCAAAACTCTTTAAAAGTATACAGGTATTCGATTCAGACTTTTATAGAGTTATTAAAAGTCTACTGGTATTCAAAAAGTTATTGACTTTCACAAACTCTGTCAGAATAGGATTTCTATAGACTTTCTCTTCATTAATATAAATAGATGAAAT
Source organism: Ipomoea triloba (assembly GCF_003576645.1). Lineage (NCBI taxonomy): Eukaryota > Viridiplantae > Streptophyta > Magnoliopsida > Solanales > Convolvulaceae > Ipomoea > Ipomoea triloba. The sequence goes on from NC_044929.1 coordinate 19,716,329, forward strand.
CCAACCCTCCAACCCCAAACTTTTCAATATTCGCTACAAACTTTTTTTCCTCTATCTAAACTAGGCAAATTTTCCATCAACTTTACGGTACGTTTCAAATCTTTTCTAAATACTTTTTTTTTTTTTATGTTCAAGTAAATTTTTTGTTGCCATCGCAACAAAATAATTGTTGCGATCGTAGCAAGAATCTGCTGCGAACAGCAGCAGCTTGCTGCTGTTCGCAGCAGATTTATGCGAGCAGAAGCAATCTTGCTGCTGTGCAGCAAATTTTTTAATTTATAATTTATAATTTTTAAATTTTATTTAATTAATATGTTTATAATTTTATATAATTGTATGTTTATTAATTATTAATTTATAAATATAAGTATAAATAAATATATATATATATATATATAGTATTAAGTTGAATTTTTTAAGAGATTCTTTATTTATTTTATAGTAATTATATTTTCTTTATGAATAATATACTCTATTTTTGTGACATCAATATTTTTTTTTAATTTTTACAATGCACTAATTTATAGATAATATATTAATAGAAGTTATGGAATGTTTTTGAGGGTGTATTCAATTTAGAGTTTTAATGACTTTTGTAAACTTTTTAATATGAAAAAGTTTTTAAAAGTATATAAATGTTTGTTCTATGGATATTTATAAACTCTTACAAAGTTTATAAAAGTTTAAAAGATTCTAGAAAAGTTTACAAAAACTCTGCAAAAATCAATTAAAATCCGCCCCTTTAAAAGTATTTAAAAGTTCATGAAAGTCGTGATTGAATACACCCCCTAAGACTATTGAGTTGAAATAAGTACGAGACCTTATCCGATTAACTAATTGATTCTCATTCTTAATTAAGTAAGCAAATTAAGCAAGATAAATGTACAATTTTATTCTTTATTTTCCTATAATAGTAATATTAGTATATTACACTTACTCCTTCCCCTAATGTGACATCTTGCTTTCTAGGGTATACTTTTTTTTTTTTTTTTTTTTTCTAAATGTTTACTCATACAGTCAAACATCAACCACACAATCCGTGGGGACATCCCATCATCCCACATAAGCTGATGGGTCCCGCTCATACTGCACAGCTGTAATTGCATTGACCCAGTCCGATCCACAACCTTGTAAGCTAAGTAATTAATTTGTGTTGGCAAGAAAGTAATTAATTTGTTTAATTCGAATAAATAAATGTATATTAAGAATGTATTTTTTTTATAATAAATGTTTAATTTATCTCGTTTTATATGCATAATTTACTTAATCGGAACTAGTAGGGATGGCAATTTCAATTTGCTCGTTGAATTTTTTGGGTGATTGTGAGTGGTGGATCGATGTGGGACTTAAAAAAGTAAAACCACAGTGGGTCGGATTTGATACGGGTTGTATGTACAAAATTCGCATAGAACTCCACCTGACCCACATGTGTATACATGTATATATATAATAGTAAAATGAGTACTAGTATGTATTTTATTATAAAAGTTTCTATAACTCTAAGTAACTTTTTACTATTTTTATATTTAAACTACTAAGTTTATTTTTTAAAATTAACAATTTTGTTATTATATTTGAATATTTTTATTTTTTTTTTGTTTTAGTATAACTACTGAATTTTATAATTTTATTATGTGTAAGTAATTTAAATATTAGTTTTTAAAAAATTAATAAGATGATAAGTGGTGGTACTTGTAGTGGACACCCGCATCTAATGGGGGTGGGGTGAGTTTTGAAAAGTCCACCCGATGCAGGTTGGGGGTGGAGGTGGGTGGAGAAAATTTAAGGTGGGTCAAGTGATAGATGTAGCCCTCCACGATCCACTCCCGACCCATTGCCATCCCTAGGAACTAGCTTAGCTAAAATGATTTAAAATATAATTTTAATATTAGCAAGTTTATTGTTTAAAAACAATAAATAAATGTACTAAAAAACAATAAATAAATAAATAAATTTTATTGAACACCAACAGTCATCTTTAAATATATTACAAGAGAGAGCTAAAAAAAAGTAAATAAAAAAGTATTTATTTAACTTAATATAATAACGTATCTCTAACCATATAGAGATAATATATTCATTTTATAAAATATGTGTAAAGGTACAGCTGAATAATATGCCAATGTGACCATGAGTGTTTGAGCAAAGTTGTGGACTTGGTCAATGTAATTATTATTACTTTTTGGATTAAAATGGAGGGCAAATCACAACCAGCTAGGGGATGGAGACTCAGGGGGTGTTTGGTTATTGGCTTATCAGCCAAAAAATAACTTATTTGACCAAAAATAGCTGATTGACCAATCAAAAAAACTATTTTTGAGTGTTTGGTTAATGGCTTATTGACATGGCTGCCAATAAGCCAATATACAAAATGCTGACCAATGCAGCGTTTCTAACTAACTTATTGGGTAAATGGCAATGTTGTCCCTAATCACTAATCCTTCAGTAGCACACCTTCTCTGATTTGCCTCTTCTCTCCACATTTATTGTGTTCAATTTGCAGTTCAAAATTGTGATTCCTCTTCAATTAGCACTTTAGAGATAATAATAATAATAATAATAATAACAACAATAATAATAATAATAATAATTATTATTATTATTATTATTATATTATTATTATTATTATGTAGTATAATTAATTTTAAAAAGTAATTTTAGAATTAATAAATTAGTACAATGTCCTTATAGGTCATTTTACATCCAATCAGCTGAAAGTAAACAGCTAATTTACCAAAACACTTTTTTACAATAAGTTGATACAAGCAGTTGGTCAAATCAGTTAACACAATCAGCTATTAGTTATCAGCTAACACAACCAGCTACCAGCTACCAACTATCGGCTATCAGCTGATTGCCAAACACCCCCTCAATGTTGTTAAGACTTTTTAAAGTATATGATATTACATTATTATAAGATTAATTCAAATTTGTAACACATTTTGTTATCATAAATGAGTTTTTTTTCCCCTCTTTTATGTACATAGGGAACACTTGTTTATTTTTTTTTTATTAGTTAGCAATAAAATTAGTTTATTTTGGTGAAAAAAAAGTTGAATTCCACCAATTCCAAATGGATCATGCTACTAGGATCTATACATATTGTATAACAAGTCAGGTGATTTGAACTCGCCCGTTTCTTCTTTTCTCTTTAATGAAATTTATGATTACTTCTCTGTTACCATTAGGTCGAACTGAATTCTATTATATGTATTTCTCAATTTTTACGCTCTCAATTTATAAAATATACTGATAAACTATTTTTTTTTATGTGATCCCAATAAACGTATTTATACATCAAGATTTTGAATGTAAAGTAAAGAATGAGTAATTCTACATATACTCCCAATTCACACTCCCATTTTATACTCCATATGAGTTTGCATGTTTTGATTGTTTAATTTTATAGGGGGTCATGATGTTTATTTATTCCTTTCTTTCCATCCTCCAATCAAATTTGAACACAAAAGAGAGTAAAAGTTGGGAGTTTAATTTTGGAAGTGTATCTAGTATTTTTGGTAAAGAACGAGAGTTGACGTGATATTTCCCGCCTAACTAGTGTTTATCCAATAAGTTGAGTGTTGGTTACCCCTATAAAAGGCTGCCGCTAGTCGAGCAGTAGCCTCCCATCATCAATATTCATTTTCTTTACTCCCTTTCTTATCTTTCTGTCTTCCGTACGTTCTGCACACAACCGGAGCTCCGGCGACTTTCTTTCTTTTCCGGCAACTCCCTTCCTTGCTCAGATATGGAATCCGGCAACAGCAAGTCATACCGGAACCTTCCTCCGCGCCGAGGGCTGATCAAGATGAAGATTTTCAAGTCTCTGGTGAAATCCGCCGCCGAATTGGCCTCGGGAAGAAAGGACGACGGCGGAGGGTCTCTTAGCCCTTTATCGGCTCCGTCGCCGACTGGCTATCACTCCGGTGCTGATTCCGACGGCTCTCCCGAAGCACGACCTTCTTAAATCTTAAGACAACAACATAGTTCTTCTTTTTCGCTGTTTTCTTGGATATGAAGATCTATGAAATTTTTTGTGTACATGGTTCGATCTTGTCGTCGAATAACAAATTTCGTTTTCTTTTATATATTTTATAATCGGATTTGACAGCGCATAGTACAAAGAGACTAAAGATAATGACATGGATTAAACATTTAATTGCATAATTGGACAATAAAACACAGAAATTTATGGGTTTGTAAAAACTTAAGATGGGAGATGATGAAATTGTCGTTGTGTGTTAGGTGTGTGGAGCGGGGGTGGGGGGTCTATTCTTCAATTATATATGATTTTTTTTAAATGAAGTTAAATATAAATAGTTTTGTTTTTTTGGTGATAAGAAACTCGTCATCACTATTTGAGAGAGTATATATTAAGTAATTTTTACTTGAGAGCATAGATAAATTTTACTTTAGTGTAACAGTCGACAAGCCACACTAGAAATATAAATTGCACTAAAAAATTTATGTCTGAAAAATTTATTTAGAAAGATATTGACAAAATTCGAATTCATGAATTTCTAATACAATAATTATATTCCACATACCGGACACTCTTTGAGGTCAAAGTTAACTTATTGTGAGTTTGAGCACATGATATGTGACAAGCATGTATATGACTTAATATAATAACGAGTTGTACTGCGGGGACTCCTAAATTTTACTTCATCAATTATACTTTCTGATGTGACAAGCATGTATATGACATTTACATATGGAATTATGTTAAGGGGACTCTCAAAAATTCTACTCAATCAATTATACTCTCTAATATGGCAAGCATGATTATGATATTTTATCTTGTGGGTCTTGGAAAAGTTATCTACCCCATTTTTGTGAGAGGAGTAAAATCTAGGAGTACAAATAGAATTTTGTATCTCTAATCAGATAAAGATAATATATTTATTTTATAAAATATTTTGAAAGGTACAGTTGAATAATATTCCATGTGGGCTGTGACCATGAGTCTTTGAGCAAAGTTGTGGAATTGGTCAAATGCAATTATTATAACTTTTTGGATTAAAATGGAGGGCAAATTCATAACGGTACACCCGTACGCGAAAGCGGTGGAACTTCCATATATATTGCCTTCGAACGATAATTTGTGAAATTTTTTTGTAAGTTGATCAAAGATAAATATTCCTATCATGCGTAATAGAGTTACAAATAGGTGATGTTACTGGGATCTGCATAAATTGAATCATGTACTCCATCCAACTAAAAGGCTAAGCTGATAGTTGGACTGCACATTACTCACACGCCCCTGTGCGGGCCGATTGACCTGGAACACGTGGACCACAACCGGAGCTCCGGCGGGTTTCTTAATTTTCCGGCAAATCCCTTCTTCGCTCAGAGCCTCAGATATGGAATCCGGGAGGGAACTACCCAACGGCAACTCATACCGGAACCTTCCTCCGCGCCGAGGGCTGATCAAGATGAAGATTTTCAAGTCTCTGTTGAAATCCGCCGCCGAATTTGCCTCGGGAAGAAAGGACGACGGCGGAGGGTCTCTTAGCCCTTTATCGGCTCCGTCACCGACTGGTTATCACTCCGGTGCCGATTCCGATGGCTCTCCCGAAGCGCGACCTTCTTAAATCTTAAGACAACAACATAGTTCTTCTTTTTTCGCTGTTTTTTTCGATATGAAGATCTATGAAAATTTTTGTTGATATTTTTCTTCGTATCTTGTTATAATAAAATACACAATTTAAATCAACTTAAACTAAAGATAATGACGTGGATAAAACATTAAATTGCATAATTGGACTAAAAACATCGAAATTTATGGGTTTGCAAAAAAAAAAAAAGACTTAAGATGGGAGATGATGAAGTTGTCGTTGCGTGTTAGGTGTGAAGAGTTGAGTTGGCTCCTCTTGTTAGTTTGGGGGTCTATTCTTTATTTTTATATGATTATTACAATTTTTTTTTAAGTTGGACATAAATAATTCTTTTTGGTGACAAAAAATACTACTTGAAGATGTGCGATAAAGTTTATTTTTGTGTAGTTGTCAGTAGACCATATTATAAAGGTAAATTATACTAAAAAGATTAAGTACGATGAATTTAACCAATACGGTGTTGACAAGAATTAAATTTATACGATAATCATATTTCACCTATTCTGACATTCTTTTGACCAAGTTAACTTATTGTGAGTTTGGGCACATGATATGTTTGTAATAAAATTTACCCAAAAATAATTTCTTTTAAAGAGGTAATTAGTAGTAAAAATTTAACCTAAAATATTGTAAATACAATAAAAAAAAAATTTATTTTAGTCCCCTAATTATTTTATGTTAATTGTTTTAGTTCCTAGTATTTTCTATTATTACAATATACTCTCTAACTTTTAAAAAGTTACAATTTTAGCCCTTAACAAATCATTAAACTACATTAAACTTTATTTTGTATATATGAATATTTTAGTAAAATTTATTATGTTTCTTCTTTTTTAATTTCTTTAGTTTCTATATTTCACTCACAAAATAAAGAGTTGATAACCTTTTTTCTATAAATATTTTTTCTCTAATTGAAGTACATCAAATACGCAAATTATATGGTGGACCATAGTCCACAATGCATTGTGGACCGTAGTCATGGCTGATATTACAGTTGTGTTGAACGGATACTGCAGCTGTGTTGAAAAGATACTGCAGTTGTGTTAAAAGGAAACTGCAGTTACGCGGAACAGGGGTTGTTCATCTGTTCAACACAACTGCAGTATCCATTCAACACAACTGCAGTATCCATTCAACACAACTGCAGTATCCGTTCAACACAACTGTAGTATCAATTCAACACAACTGCAGTATCCATTCAACACAACTGCAGTATCCATTCAACACAACTG